>NW_008341187.1:2481832-2511212 GCF_000622305.1 Nannospalax galili | reverse complement strand
GTCTCTTTAGAAACTAACAAATACACTATGTAAAACAGTAGGAATTTAAAAGTCATTTTTAGAAATTCATAAAAATACCATATAAAAGATATTAAAATCCAAATAATTCCTTTAAAATTACCAGATAAAGATGTCATTCAAGTAATGTCAAAACCTAAAAATAATTCCTTTTAAAATATCCATAAATATGTCAAATAATGTAAAAACTGAAAATGATCATCTTTAAAGAACAGTAAATATACCATAGAAGTTAAAACTTAAATCAATCCCCTTTAGAAACAGGCCATAAACACTGTTAAAATTTAAACTGCCATTCTGTAGATCTGGCATTATTCCCTTATTCTGAACTAGAAATATATTATTTATTCTATGACATCCTCAATAAATGAAAACAAAAATAAATTACAAGACAATCCTGGGCAACCCTGGTACTGGTAGATTAGGCTTGATATAAAAGAAGAAAGTACCCTCAGATTATATACATATATATAAAACCCAAATAGAAAAGCAGTGTTGAAAAGAACCTCATGAGGGCAGTGGAAGGAACATGGCACATAAATCAGTGTGTTGTTGGTCTGAAAGCATATGACTTGCCTGAGCAGTGCCTATGACTTTTTATGTATAGTGAAATTTAAAATGGTTAGGTGTAGTTAGAAAAGTAGGCACCTGAGCACAAGTTGCTTGATGCCCAAGAGGGCCTAAGATCTAAATTTGAGCCCCTTTGTCTGGGAAAATGTTTTGGAGAAAAAAAGGCTTTTAAGACATTTTTCGTTTGTCCATGGGGCAAGCCGCCTGAAATTCTTTAAATGCTGCAGCAAAATTTCCCCGCCAGTTTAGGCTAGTTGGGTCAAAATGGGGAGAAAGGGTCCCCTACAGGGTTCTTAGCCATATTCATAAGAGAATTTAAGAATGGGCCCAGCTGGAAACTTTTATCATTGTATTAGAATGTTAAAGAAAAAATCCCTAGGGCAGGCAAGCTGGCAATCTTGGCAGCTGCCTGGAGGGGGTGAATTGTAGGAAGGGACAAAAAGCCTTGGAGTCATGCAGGTTTAGAGCCTGCATGGGAGGTCAGACATGTGGTGGGCTGGCAGGCACATGGCTGGGAGTAGAAAGCTTTAGTATGGGAGGGGGAGAGAAAGAAGAAGGATCCAGAGCATTTGCATGAGTTGGATTGAAAGGTATCAGAAATCATCCCAGGTAAAGTGAGGAAGAAAGGCAGTGGAAGAGGACAAAGACAGGAAAAAGGACGGAAGACAGCAGACCTTCCAGGCCCAAGGCAAAGGAGGTGGGGAGGGGGTAAGATGCTGGGGGCAAGGGAACCGGGGAAATGAATGGATGAAGCATCTCCATCCCGGAGACCAGTGCTGTCCAGGAGTGATGGAAATCAGTGGGAAAGGAGATCAAAAGAAGACGCAGGCAAGGCAGAGTGTGTTCCCCAGTGAGGAGAGCCAGAAAGAGGTGAAAGCAAAGCAGAGAGCTGGGGAGAGGAGGAGAGAGAGAAGAAGGGTGGGAGTGTACCTGAAAGCCAAGTTAGTGGTGTTGGAGAAGTCAGGTGGGTCCCTTGAAGTAAGAACCGGGTTTTGGCACCATCTGTTAGATAAAGTAGCCTATGGATAAATCTGGTTGATCTGGAGAAAGCACCAGGACACAGATAAAACTCCATGGAATAGAGTTTATTAGCAAAGGAACACATGGGACAGATTTCCTTCCCAGTAGGGAAAATGTCTGCCCTTGGTGGGATCTTTTAAAGGGGGAAGCTTCTGGGAGGACACAGAAAATGGGAAGGTACATATTTTTTAAAGTTGGGCGGGTGGTGGGGAGAAGCAGGAGAGTGGGACTGATAAAACCTGCCCTCTTTAGAAACGAAAGGGGAAGGATGCTGTGTTGGCCAAACAGTGGAGAAGAGCCTGCTTCTCTTGACTTCAAAGAGCAGGGTGCCTATCAGCACGGTTCCCTTTTCTCAGGGGCTTGTGAGGTCCTAGGTTTCTTTCAAGCATCTTGTCTATCTTGTTAAGGGATACTGGTACTCCTTGCATAAGTCTTCCCAAAGACTAGGATCTTACATCAGATGAGGAGGGTTGTAATTATTAGAAAGCTTTCTGTTTTCCTGAACTGAAATTTGCCTTTCTCTGCCTTTTCCCCCGAAGCTCTAGCTGCTGAAAAGGGAGTGAACAAATTTAGTCCATTGCACTCAGGACTCCCCTCAGCTACCTAGATTCAATAGTTACATCATTGTTTTGTGGTTTATTTTCAAAGCCAGATAGGTCTGCTTGCTTTATTATGTTCCTGATCCCTAATCAGGCCACTGTGATCATATTCTGTTTTGAATGTTCTTTAAAAAAAAATATTGTACCCAGAACATAATACTGTACCCCTACTTTGAGTCTCTTTAACCATTATTGCCACCCAAGATGTTCGCCTTGTTTTGAGTCTGGCACGTTTTGAGCTCTGGCTTAGCTCAAAGGCAGCATCTCAAATAATAGCTTTCAGTAGAAGAAAAGAAAGTGTATGTTAATAATTTCTGTAGAGTCTCTCCATACATAGACCCCACCGGAGGAGAAGATCTAAGTGCAAACTGTGTTGGGGATCCCATCCCAGGAAAATCCTAGCATTCAGCCAATAGAGAGTCAGCTGCCACTGAGGTGGTAACTGAGGAAAACAGGGGCTCAGGGCTCAGTCAATGGATGACATACCTCACAGCTGTCTTCACCCCAGAGCATTTATTTATTAATTTGTTAGTTATATTCAGTCAGTCATGCTTGGACAGGAGGAGCAGCTTGATGCCCAGTTACCCCCAAGTTGTCCCATGCATAGTCTCCTAAGTCCAGAGAAAAGCATCATACCAGAGAATTTGGATGGTGGCAGTTGAACATCTTAATATTGGCTTTTTGGAGGAAGATGACTATTAACAGGATCTAGGGAAGGTAGCAACAGTATCTGCCACAGAGATCTTTATGGCTATGCATAGGTAGAAAGATAGATGACAGGCCAGAATGATTGATAGGTAGATAGGTAAGGGACAGATAGGTAAAGATTTGTTTGCTGACACAGATACTAGTACTAACAGAGATGTAGAGTGCAAATCAAAGATGTACTGAAGAGCTACAACAAAAACAGACACCTCAGAGTCTATTTCTTCATTTGTAAGGGAATCATTGAAAGAGAAGATTAAAATAAGATTTGTCTTAAATATGCATGTTGATAACCTCCAGATTATTTCCTTACAAAATTTTCTTAATTTTTTATTCATTATTTTTATTTTATTTTATGTGTATCGCTTGCATGTATGTAAGTGCATCCAAGTCATGCAATGCCTACAGAGGTCAGAGAGAGGCTGTAACTGACAGCAGTATATACAACTGCTCAGATATGGCTTTTGCAGTGGTATTTACAAATTTCCTATCTATTGTATTAGGTGGCAAGGGCTACACGGCTTTATTTTAAGCTGTTCAATCTGAAGAAAGACTGTTGGTTTGACTCTCTAGATCTAATGTATGAACCCCCAGAGGTTATAAATAGTATCTACTTTTTCTTTTTCTACTCAACTACCTTAAGCTTGCTTTATTTATAAAGACTAAACTAAAGGAAAATATGAATCATCAGAGTCACTGTTTTCCCAGAGTCTCATCTTTCCATTTATCATTTCCGTTGACATAGGCAGGTAGAAATAATGATAAATTTCAGTTTCCTCCCGCTCTTGGGTAGATTAGAGTATTGAAACTGCAGAGCATTGTGTATGATGTATAAAGCAAGTTTACATAAAATGAAAGTATCTATACTCCTATACTCCTTAAAATCAAAATATGATTCATAAATATGTGATGTTTTAATTTTATATCCAAGTGTTTAACAAAGGTCTATGAAATGCTATTTCTGTATATTTAAAATAAAAATAACATTTCAAGTTCATTATTAAGCTGTGATTTAGATAGAGTCCCAAGTCTCAGTTGAATACTAAAAATAACATTGCCCCACTGCTAGAGTTAATTAAGAATTTAAGAAAACATTTTTTTCACATTTTGGGCATCATAAATCACAGAGCCCCAAAGATACTGAAAATAAACCTAAATGTTGACAAATTTAATTCTTCATCAAACATTGTTGTCTTTTATATTCAAAAATAGAAAAGACTCTTTACTGTAAGAACCTGAAGCACAGACCAACTAACTGTTCATACCTAATCAGAAAACAACCAGACTACAACAATAAAAGCAGACACAACATGGGGTGTGGTGGTGTGTACCTTTAATCCCAGTGCTAGGGAGGCAGAAGCAGGCAGATCTCTGTGAATTCGAGGCCAGCCCGGTCCACATAGTGATTTCCAGGCTGGGACTAGGGAGACCCTGTCAAAACAAAAACAAAACCAGAATCAAATTTCAACTCAAGAAAGATAGGCTGGATTTCATATCAGATGCACAACCAACAAAAGAAGTCCATAGGCACAGTCAAAATGCAAACACAAGTAATATAAAAAACCAAGATAACAAGTTCCCACCAAATCCCACCAGTCCTATAGAAATGTTCTACAAACAGAACTATCTAGAGGAATTCCAGGATACAGAATTTAAAGGAATAATCTTGATCAAAGAATTCAAAGATTTTAAAGAATGACCCCAGACCCAGAAACCATAAGGTCCCTAAGAGAAACTGAGTCAGCCAACTCCCAGCCACCTGCAAGATAACAAAAAGCAGTTCTGGGAAATTAATGACCAATGTATTGTGATCACCAGAGCATGCTCCACAAGCTGACAAACAGGTTTCCCAAGCCCTTAGCTGCAATTAGTTCTTGGAATCCAGTAATTGTAGAAAACATGTTTTACAGTTTTCCTCGATAAGCTTCACAGGTACGGATCCCCACACCTTCCGTGAACAAGCGGCCCTCTAAACAGTCCCAGACAGCAGAAAAATATTTTTTTCTGTGTTCTGTCCCTTTATAAGTCACCCCCCTGCAGCCATTAGGCAGCTGGTTCTTCCTCACACCCTAGTTCAAGACCAGCTCTGCCAAACCCAATTAAATTCTCACTTTGCCAAAGTCTTCTTTGTTTCTGTTTTGTGGCAATCCTGACCCCTGCCATCTTTTTATCTAAGAAAGAACACTCAAAGAACTCAAAGCAGATAGGAGTAGACTCCTGACTACCACTCAAGAAAATAAAAATATATGGTTGAATGAAATGACAAAGACAATTTAGGATTTTAAAAGTGAATTCACAAAAGACATAGACATATTGAAGAACACTCAAGCTGAAATGAAGACGGACTTGAAAAACTCAATAAGCCAATTTGAAATAAAAGAAAGTCTTACTAGTAGAATGAATTGAATGGAAAACAGGCTATAAAGACTTGAAGAGTAAGTTGAAAAGCTGGACTGCTCAAGCGAAGAATAGGAAAAAAAAAAAAAAGAAAGAAGGGAAAAGATTAAAAAAAAAAAACAACAACAAAAAACGCACAGAATGGAATATCCAGGAGCTATGGGGACAGGGTGAAAAGACCAAAACAAGGACCAGAAACACCAAACAGAACCAGAAAGGAAACTCCCCATGGCATATCACAGTTAAAACACTAAATGTCCATAACAAAGAGGATATTGAAAACTCCAAGAGAAAAACAGCAAGTTAAGTAGTAAGAAAACCCCCCCATCAGGATAATAGCTGACTTTTCAATGCAAACTATAAAAGCCAGAAGAGCCTAGAGCAATGGATCAGCTACCCAGACATGCCCATGTCCTCTGTGTTCTGTATGGGACAGAAAACAAACAAACAAACAAACAAACAAACAAACAAAAAAACAGCATGGGAGAAAAATCTCTATTTTCCCACTAGTGATGAATTTATGGTTAAACATCCTACTCCTATTTCTGTGGGCACACATGTGTCATTGAAGAATGAGGAAAATGTGATGATTTATTTTCCACCCAAAAAGCCATTTGCTCTATCATGAATTTGAACAGATGAAGCAAAGTTCATGAAAACTTTTTCTGAAAGTCAGATATGGTGATGCACTGGGGAGGCAGAAGCAGATGAATTTCTGTGAGTTTGAGGTCAGCCTGGTCTACATAGCGAGTTCCAGGCCAGCTGGGAGACCCTGTCTCAAAAAGCAAAACAAAACAAAACAGCAACAACAACCCAAAACACCTCTTTCTGAGAGGGAATCATATCCAGACATTAAGAAGCATGAAAATCTCCATTTATGTTACCCATCTCTAAGATAAGCAGTAAAAATATTTATGGTATTGTGTTGTATTGTCCTTTTCATTTAGTTCCAGGAATACTTCTATTTCTTTCTTAATTTCTCCTTTGACCCATTCATCATTCAGGAGTGTGTTGTTTAATCTCAACACTCAGGTGCCAAGGATCCAAATGTAACCAACTGTGACTAGTAATAATCAGATACATAGAGATTAGAGACACATGCACCAACATCTAAGTGTTAGTAGCATTAAAAACGAATCTTTCTGTAGAAAACAGCATATTTTAAAATGAAATGGAGATCTTTTTTAAAGGTTAAAAACTCAGTTTTATATCTTACAGGGTCTATACTGAGTTCAATATTGTATAACTGTATTAATTCAACTGTGAACCTAAAAATTTACTGCCATTTTTGAAAGAGATGTATCCTTGCTCTGGAAATTTTTATTGAATATGTTAAGGCTGTAATGAAATGCTTCTTCTAATCATGTGGTTATTAAATAAAAAGGAATCTAGAAATACTCAAAAAATATATTTATGATAAATAGAATATATAGTTGTATAATCACTAATGCATAGAACAATTCTTAAAGCTAAAAAATTCCTTAGAAAAATTAATGACCTTCAGGGAGATTTATAACTGTGAGGTAAATTTTTACAGTGGCTTTTGTTTGCTTCTTTTTTTTTGTTATTAAACATGTCTCAGCTTGGCCTAGTGGTGCACACATTTAATCCCAGCACTTGGGAAAGAGAGGCAGGTAGAGCTCTATGAGGTCAAGGTCAGCCTTGTCTATAAAGAGAGTTCCATACCAGCCTGGTCTATAGAGAAACTTTGTTCCCCACTCCCCTCCCCGAAATAGTCTCTACATGAAAGTAAGAATACCGTATTTCCTTTATTGGCTCCATATGTAGTTTCTTCATATGTCTTAAAAAGTTGGATTTGGGGGGTTGGAGAGATAACTAGGGATTAAAAGTAGTTGCTGTTCTTGCAGAGGACCAGAGTTCAGTTCTCAGCACCCACATGTTAAATAACAACCACCCATAACTCCAATTCTAAGGAATGTGGCATCCTCTTCTGGCCTCCACCGATATTGCATATATGTCATGCACTTTCACAGATGTAGGCAAAACACTCACACACATACAAAAATAAAATATTTTTTAAAGTTGGATTTTAATTGTTTTCAGTTATATCCACCATGGAGTGCCAAACACAGTTTTGATCAAGAATTTGATCAAACTTGCCTAATTACTCACTAGCCAAACAAATTTCCGAGATAGGTGGTGTCTGTCCTTGAATTATTCGTTTTGTTTTTCTATTACACATGAATAGTGCTCTTTTACCCCCTTTATCCTGAAGTGAGAGGTGACAGACTGAGTGGGCCTTTGGCAAACAGGTCCATATTAGATAAGGAAATGGCTAGAGACTCATTATTCAGGAAAATATTACAAAGGATTTTGTTTGTTTCTTTTGTTTTGTTTTCTACCAGAAACCTAACCAGGAACCAGTCATTTTCTAATAAAGAAAATGCAAAGAAAAATAGAGATTCAAGTCCCAGACCTCTACTTCTTGTCTAATTGAGAACTTCTGTGCCTCAGAGGCAATCTCTGCATTGCCATCCTGACATAATTAGGGGAAGACAGTGGCAAGCACAGCTCACAGCAGCCCCACTTCATTCTTGTTAGTTGGCCTTACCTGCCACTAATTTGAGCAATCAGCATTCTGTGCTTTCTGATTTAGAATATGTTGGGATGGATCACCCTTAAATATTCCAGAGAGGAAGTGTTTAAGAGTTGGTTCAGTCATTTGTCAGTTGTATAGACATAGGCAATTTGTTTGGTGCCTCTGATTGTCACTTTGAGTACCAAGTGGAGCTCAGAATCCTTTAAAAAAATTCGAGAACTGAGTGTGATCATGAAGGCAAACAAACTCTGAAATCTGTACAAGTAAGGAATCAATCTTTTTTCTTGTTAATAAACTTAGACAAACTTTAATTTTAAAGCTTTATTGTTTGCTTTATGTCTAGAAAATTTCACCTAGAGGGAGTTAAAATAAAATAGCTATAAATTATCCTTTTCGCAGGGTTAAGGGCATAAATATCTTTTAGGGCAATTACAGGAATGGGGACCATGTAGAAAGTAAGAAGAGCTAAGCAAGTTCAGAACATTCACATGCCCTAACCTTTTTTCTTCTTTTCTTTTTAATTAATATGTTATCATGAAATTTTAATGCCTTTCGGCATTGTCAAATTATTGATGATTTCTGGAAATAATTCCATCTGTATTTGATATGGAAAGGGATTATCCTTTGTCTACTATGGTTTTTTTCATAAATTTTTAATTGAATTTTTATGTATTTCATACAGAACATCTTAATCATCTTTATACTCCCTTCCCCATCGACACCCTCCCATAGACCCCACCCCACTGGAATTAGAAATTCTGTCATTTGTGATAAAGCCTATTGTGTCAAGTTAGTGTCCCCAGATGTCCCTTAGTGCAAGTCCTTCCACTGATGTCTAGTCAGCCCATCTAGAGTCCCTCCCTTTAAGAAGATCAGCTCCTCCTCACCCAGCAGTAATCAGCTGCCAACAGTTCCTTGGCTAAGATTGGGTCCTGCTGCCCATTGCCATAGTTCTGTCCTGGGTTTTTGTCTGCTTGAGTCTGCATGAGTCTTGTGCATGCTGACACCACTGCAGTAGGTTCACATGAGCAAGGTCCCAGGAGCCTGTAGGATTCTGTTTCCACTTGGTCATGCATCTCCTCCCTGCTTCTTTCCACCTCCTCTGCCACAATTATCTCTGAGCCCCGGGTGGGTGGAGTTTAATACAGGAGTCCTGTCCAAGGACCTGCACTCTGCAGACTCTTATTCTCTACACTTTGGCCATTTGTGACCTTTTGTGTTCCTGACTCTCTGTTGCATGAAAGAGCTTCATTGGTAAAAAGCATTAACTGTTCTCTTTACCCTTTGTTCTATAGTCCCTGAACCTTAAGTGTAGAGGTTGCATTATAGATGTGCCACTTAGGCTTGGGCAAGTCACGGACGATGTCTGTGTGTGACCAGTTTTGGAACTCTGTCATAGTCTTTGTCTGTTGCAAAATAAACTTTTTTTGATGAGTGGTGACTGGGATACTTGTCTGAAAATATAAGGATCCATATTTTGCACATAATAAGAAATTACATTTGTCTAGGGATGTGACAGTCTTGGGGTTTTCTTTAAGATCTATGGCCACTCCAACCATGTGTATTTGTCTAGATTTACAGTACCCACATAAGTTTCCTCCCACTGAGTGAGTCTGAAGTTCAATTAGGTAGCTGTTATTACCCCCAAAATAAAAGTGCCACTACTGCACCAATGTTGTTTGTTGTGTCAGTCATTGATGTAGTTACTAGGCCTTAAAGCTGGGGTTGGACCATCAACTGAAGTTCTCCTTTAACAGCTTATGTAGTGCTCGCCAAAGCTGTGAGAGCTAGCCTTCAGAGGAAGTGGCTACCAGGTCAATGGCAGCTCTATTGCTTCAAGTGCTATGTTCCAAGTATGTCCTTTCTTCAGCAATATGGCCTTACCCTCAAGTTTTGGGAGGTAGTCAAGGAATGTGCCAATAGGCTGTGCAATTTTGGGAGTCTCTTGGACTACCCTGGCCAACAACTCAAAGGAAGGTTTCTCCTGTCTGGTACTGTTTCTTTTTGTGTAGCCTTCAGCTATATACATGGATTCATGTAGAAATATTGTATGTGTAATTTGTCGGTAGGTTGTTGAACTAATATTATTCCCTCTGGTTTTTTTTACACTAGCTAAGTATTACTTATCTTTTTCAAATAAGGGAGGTACTAAGTATTAGGTTGGAATTCAGAATATTCATGGAAGCAAATTTAAGGACAGAATACACACATAAACTGAGTGGGAAGGAAGACCCACTACAGAAGAGGAGAAAAGAGCAGGGGAAGTGTTTGAAGGAGAGGGAGAGATGAGAGAAAAGGGGGAAAGCAAGAAAGGGATGAGAGGGTCCAAAGGACGCTTAGGACTTGAGGGACTGTTGACAGATCTAGAGATGCACCAAAGTTTTCATCCTTAGCTGTACTTTAAAATCATCCATAAAACTAAAAACACTGAGGTCTGAGGCCCTTTCCTAGAAATTCTCACTTACTAATCTATAGCCAGGGAGGAGAGGAAATGGACCCAGGAAATGTCTAACTAAAATGTGTAGCAATTCCTATGAAAGTAATGCAGGTCTAGAACTGCATGTGAGACTTTGTCTTCCTATCAAGCTCTTAGTTACTAATGGGCTCCTGCCAAACTCATCAATTTCAGATTATTGAAAAGGAAACAAACAATGCTGATAGCAAAGTCAGCAATAGCTAACATTAATGTGTGCTGAATTGATGCCATGTGCTGTTGTGAGGGCTGCGTTAACTTGTAAGGACTGAAGAATGCCCTTTAAAGAATTGGTTTCACTATTTTTTTGTCTGTTTCAGACAGGGTCTCCCTGTAGCTCCAGCTGACCTGGAACTCGCTATGTAGACCAGGCTGTCCTTGAACTCCCAGAGATCCCCCTTGCTTCTGCCTCCCGAGTGCTGGGATTAAAGGTGTGCACCACAATGCCCGGCTAAAAATTGGTTTGACTTTTATCCCCGCTTTACAAACAAGGGACCTGAAGCTTAAGCATTTTCAACTAGCAGCTAAGGCTGTTGGTCACTAGGTCTGGAGTGTGGAATTCTGGGAAGAAACTGCTACCACTAGTGATGAGCCCCAATACCACATTTCCTATGCAACTGATTCAAGCTGCCGGGTGTAGTTTCTTTGAACTTCTCTGGCTCCTATGTCCACCTCCTTGAGAGCACTAGTCACATGCCACCCATACCTTTTGCCTTTTCTCCACTCTTTTGGGGGCATAGAGCTTTGGAGAGTACTAAGCGCAATATACTGCATCAGTTGTTTTTCCCTAGACAATGTTCCCAAGAGAAGTTCAGGGCACCCAAGCTGTCCTCAGTCAAACCTGATGTACATACAGCTCTCTTGGAGGGTACCATTACGTTTAAAATCTCTGAGACTTTCTGTAGTAAAAAAGCATCTTTGATTTAATTTTACAAAGGGTTCTAGAAATTATTTGAACAAAAAGTACTCTTTATTCTTTTTTATTACATAAAATTTTTGAGTGAATTCTAGTGTAGAGAGAATGATCTTACAGTAAGATTCAGTTACAAATCTAAGGAATCAAAGAATATTTAAGAAGAATCATGACACCAAACCCCAAAGGGATGTTGGGAAGAACTAAGTGAGATTATAAATAATAAACATAATAAGTAATATGCAAATCAAATGACATTGCTTATGTAACATGTCTATTATAAATCCCTCCACTGATGGGTTCCTTCCTTGTTTGTGTTATATAGATTTCATGTTAAACACATACACACATATGTGCACACATGCACTCATGCACATTGCATTTTTCTCTGCTTGGGAATATTAAAGAAATACTGAAGAGCCAGAAAGATGGCTGAGCAGATAAAGGCACATGCCACTGAGCCTAAGAACCCAAATTAAATCCCTGGCATCCCCACGGTGGGAGGAAGGAGATAACCAACATTTGCAAGTTGTTCTGTGACCTCTACATGCATACTGTGGCATGTGCTCTCCTACAAAAAATTAAAATAAACAAGTCTAGGGAACACTATGTATAGTGTATAAAGGACATTTTTCTGTTGATGTTTAATGTACACAAACAGAACATAAACTAGCCATGATCTTAATTGCATTTCTTTTTAAGACAGAAGACTCTGTAATTCATGATGAATATAAGAAGCATTGCTGCTACCTACATTGGTACTCTTTCCTGTTTTCTCTGTTAAAAAAAAACAAGCAAGTATTGGTGACAACTTCCTTTTGGAATCCAGTATTTGTTATTGATTATTGATTAGGCATTTACTGGACAGTCAGCATATTCATTGTGTCCTGGGAGATGCTAAAATGGACATGACATAGGCTCATTAGAGATTCACTATATTTTCCCTTGCTGTACAGTGCTAGGGAGTCAGTATGCTCATAGACACTGTCCTGCTTGCCCAGCAGAAGGAGGGCTCTGAATTTCACAACTAGGGGATCCGACCTTTGTGTTCCCTAGAATTCTGTATCTGTGGCTGCTGTTTGACTTTGTTATGAACAGACAGCAGAGTGCAAAGCTTGATGCTCAAAATATGATTTCGTTATTGAAAGCTCATGATTATTATACAATATAACTGTAACCTGAAGTTCCTCTAAAAGGCTAGGGTTGACTGGGGGCCAGGTCTAGAGTCCCACGCTGAGCACACTGAGAAAAGGGATGGAGTGGTCGCCCATATTGAACAAGGAGAATGTAGCTATGAACAGTGGGCTAGTGGGGAGTGGCTGTGTGCAAAAAGCTGGTGGAGACTGCAGGCAGGATACAGACAGTGCATGTATGCATTCCAAATATGGAAAAGGAATAGCCCATGGGAATTTGTGCCTTTGTAAGTCACCCCCTCCTAGATATCATAAACTACGCCAAACCCAAATAGAATGTGTTATGTCAGTTTTGTCAATCCATGTCAGGACTGCAAGACCCTGAGTGAGTGCAGGCCTCTCAGCAAGGAGGGGAAAATTTAGTGCAACAAATTGGTGTCGCCCAGCAGGATGACACTGGAAACGACAAACCGCAGGAGTTTGGGAGAAGCAATAGGGTTAGCGGCAGTCACATGGTTCATACAATGGATCTTGAAATATGTAACTAAAATGACATGGGCCACACAGACGCAGACTGACTCAAAAGGAGAAACCCCCCCTGGTCACCGCCATCTTGTAAATGTGGGAAAATAGCTCAGTTGCTTACGTGTGAAAATTCCTTGAGGATTATGGAGAGCCTAGAAAAAATTTTATAAGTCTTAGATGCAAGAGGGGAATCCAGAGAGGTGGCCTGGCCACTTTTATGCATAATTAAAGATTTGTCTACTGCAAAGGCAATTGCCTCAGGGAGGCTAAAAAGATTTAGGAGTTACTGGCATATTCAGTCTCAGCCTCAGAGCTTGAGAGAAAAAAACAGGAGATTTTAACTTGCATAAGGTTAGGGGACCAGATGTCAAAGGACCCAAGAAATAAGATGGATAGTAATGAGAAAAGAAACAACCTAGAAATAAAAGTAGCTAAAGCTGCCCTTCAAATTCAATCTTTGATGCAAAAAGAGAAAAGAGTTAACAGTATTGTAGCTAGGAGAAAATACTCCACACTGGAGCTGTTGGAACTAGGAAAGACTTCCAAACAAGCAATTAAAGAGCCACTTACCATGTGGCATGTGAGGATATGGGACATGGGAACAAATAATGTGAGTTTAAGTCCTTCAGAAGCATCATAGCTGAGTTATATAACCACCCATCCATCCTTGAGACATAGGCTGTTTGACCTAGGCCAGGGCAGGTGGGAGCAGTTCCTAATGGAATGGCTTATGTGAGGCATTAAAGATACTTGGTCATCACAAATGGAGACTCCCATTATTTTCAGGGTCTGGAGGACCATAGGAGAAGGACAGGTGTTACTGAAGAACTAGGTATAAGAAAGGCAATATATGATGCTCAGTTCGCTGGACCAGATAGGGCTGTGTTTACCAGAGATGTAAAGGAAAGCTTAATTCAACTGGGACCTCAAGACTGGTATAGAGCTTAGTCCATTAATGCGACAGAATCTTTGTAAATGAAGGAGAATTTGGCAGATCTAAGTGACTCAAATCATCATGTAAAAGGTGTCTATAGAATAACAGAACAATCTACAAGAGATATAAAAAAGACCAGACAGAAGAAATGGTCCATTTGGATTACTCAAAGACAAATGTGGTACAATTTATGTTGAGCCCAAATTCCACCCCCCAATTGATATAAAACCAAATTCAGTACTAGGGAGTTTCTGGAAGGCTTTAAAACCTGAAGTACAGTTCAAAAAAGGCATTCAGAGGATAAAAACTGTCCCAGGATGGTTAAGGAGACCCCCAAATTAAATAAGGTACATTTCTTTCCTGAGAAAGGCTATGCTAGGGGTGGAGGCAATTTTTTCCACCAGGGCCTCCCCCAGAAGCCAGGTATGGTCAATGGAAAGGTGACTACAGCCAGGAGGCAGACCCAGGGCCTGCCTGACTCAGGGAACCAACAGGTTCAGCAGGGACAAGAGAGACTCTCTGCCTCCTTAGCCTGGTGCAGGGTCAGGAAACTTGAGGCATCACCTGTAAATATATCAACAGTGAAAAGATACAAAGAGGCTCCGTGTAAAACCCCCAAATATGGAATGACTCCAAAGGGATAACTAAAGATAATAACTAACCAAGTTAATGCCTGTTACCCATGCTCTAGTACCTAACAGAGATCTATGAAAAAAGCAATTAATACAAATAGATAAAACCTTTCCATGCTATGTTAGACCGTGTCTATGGCTGATTTAATATATGATGTTAAACTTTGAGTATTTTACATATGTGAAACTCATTTGAAAGATATCAAGTACACCTGAAGAAACAAAGGCCAGCTATAGATGTACGATTCTTGGGAGTTTGTGGCTGGGTAAGACACAAGTAATATCTATCAGAATGGCTGGGAAAAGCCTATAACACCTAATCCTGTATAAAAATAAAAACAAAGGCTCCCCAAACTGTACAACTGTTAAGAAAAAAAAAACTACAGTACCAGGGGTGGGTTGCTCCCCTTATGAGCTGTTGGCCAGACAGATCCTAAAGGTCCTCAAATTAACCAAGGCTGTTGCCACTAATGTCAGTTGTACACCAGAAAAGGTTGGTAAGACCATGTTGCTGAAGACACTGCATGATGTGAGCATGGGAGAAGGAGAGACAGAGCCGAGACTAAGCTGAAAACTTCATACCACTGGATGGATGGCTTTCATAGTGCCAGAAGGAGGTGTGCAGATAGTTGGGGAAAGGGGATCCCCTATGATTCTGCTCAACAATGGACCCTACATACTGTACACTATGGGCATGCCAAGCAATGCCTGCTGGTGTAATAATGGCTTGACTAACATACGTACAACTGACAAATTTCTAATTGGATAAGGCCCACCCCTAGGAGTGGAGCACACATCTGGTGCTATAGAGCAGGCCACCCCCCTGTGTCAGAGAAGGCTATAGGCCCCAGAGAGGAAGCCAGTGAAAGTTTGAATACAGGACACCTGCTGGGATATCTTCTAGACATTTGTGTTTTCACCCATGTTTGTTTAGATGTGTCTGCTTTCTTCCATTTGTCTTTATAGTAGGGGAGACACCACTGAGATAAATCAGCAGCCATGTCTTGAAGATGAATGATGGGGAGACCCAAGAGGTCAATATCTCTCCACGATTGTCCCACATCTATCACCCCCTCCAAGTCTCAGGGAATTTTGCAGAAGAAGTGAGTGGAAAGTTTGTAAGAGTCAGAGAAAAGAGGTGGAGTGTACTTGAAGTTCCTCCGAAAGGCTAGAATTGATCAGAGGGCACGTCCAGAGACCCACAATGAGCACACTGGGAAAAGAGGTGGACCCATTGCCTTATTGAACATGGGAAATGGAGCTTTGAACAGTGGGCAAGTAGGCAAGTGGCCATACACAAAAAGCTAGCAGAGACTACGGGCCGGATACAGACAGTGCATGCGTGAGTTCCAAATATGGAAAAGGAAAAGCCCATGGGAATTCATGCCTTCGTAAGTCACCCCCTCCCGGATGTCATAAACTGCAAAATCCAAACAGAATGTGTTATGTTGTTTTTGTCAATCCGTGTCAGGACCGCGAGACCCTGAGTGAGCGCAGGTCTCTCAGCAAGGAGGGGAAAATTTAGTGCAACAATGGTCTGATGGTATTCCAATCCCTTCCCTTCTCCTCACCTCACCCCACTGCCCCCTACCCGATTTAATGTACTCTCATGTCTATAATATGGCCTATAGAGGCTTATTTGCATCCCCCAAAATACTGCTTTGAGTATTCTCTGTATGGCTGCTTTGGTGGACATGAATTCTTTCAGCCTATTTGTATCATGAATGATTTTACTTTCTCTAACTACGATAGATACTTTTTCTGGGTAAAGTAGTATGGAGTTGGCATCTATGGTCATTTAGAACTTTAAATACATTGCTCCAGGCTCTCCTGGCTTTTATAGTTTGCTTTGAAAGTCAGTTTTTAGTCCAATGGGTTTTCCTTTATATGTAACTATTTTTGCAGCTTAATGTACCTCTCTGTTTTGTATATTTAATGTTTTAACTATGATATACTGTGGTTGTGTTTCTCTTCTGGTCCTGTCTCTTTGGTGTTCTGTGTGCTTCTTTGATTAAGTCCTTAATTTAGGAAAGTTTTCTTCTACAATCCTGTTGAAGATCTGGTCAGTGTCATTGACCTGAGATTGTTCTTCCTCCTCTGTGTCTATACTTCACAGATTTGGTATTTCTATGATGTTCCAAAGCAGGAAGACAGTGACTGAGTGGGTGGGTTCTGACTAGCTAAGCAGGGTAGATGTGAGCCCTGGAGTAGTGTGAACCAACGGGGCTTGATGTGGGAGGTTGGGGATGTGGTCCAGGGCTTCTGACCAGTTAGGCAGGATGAATGAGAGCCCATAAGCAACAAGTTCCTAGACCAGTTCCAAAGGAAGTAGATAGCAATTGAGCAGACAATTCTGACTAACTTTCCAGGCTGGTGGGAGAGGAGATCTCCAGCAGTGCTTTCCAGCCTAGTCTCCCATAGTGAGAAGATGGTGACTGAGTGGGCAAGCTCTGACTAGCTAGCCAGGGTAAATGGGAGCCAAAAGCAGTGTAAACCTGACCTAGATCCAGAGAGGGAAGATGGCCACCAAGTTGGTGAGTTCTGAAGACCTAGCCAATCTGCCTTTTTATAAATTTCAAAATGAATAATAACATTATGCAGTGACAAGAAAGGAAATGTTTCTGGGATGAAAATAACTTTTTTTCAAGGTGAAAATGATGTAATATTAAAGGAAACATTTGTATTATACTAAAAATACCAAATATAAATAATTTCAGAATAAAATGAAGTTTTTTTAGTTTTTAAGACAATAATTAAGGATGAAACTAGATTTCTTATTTAACTCCTCTTCCCTTTTTATTCTTCTACAGTAACAAGCTACCATGAATAATTAAAATGATATTATAATATTACTTTCAAGAAAAAAAGGCCCAACATTTAACTGTAAAAGCAATTTGTAAGATTTAATTTGAATACATTTATGTTTAGTCAGAAAATGACTTAATGATACCCAAAAAATTCAACCATAAATAATATGTTCTACAAAATTGTGTTTTGCTATTATTTAGCAAATGGAGTAATAAAACTGGCTTCCAATGTAATGCAAAGAAATTTCGCTTTTTCCTAGTAAGGACCACAGATTGTGTAACTAATCACCCCAATGAAATCACTCAAATGAAAATCAGCAAGAAACAAACAAACAACCAACAACAACAACAAAAAAAAAACCAAATTATGCCTTTTACTGTTGTACTGTCTACTCAGTGGTCATTATGTGAAATAGAAATATGAAAAATATAATATTTGTATATTTCTCTAAACTCTTTTTCCCAACAATCCCCATTCCCTCAAAAATAAGATGTGTCTTTTTCACTTTCTGATGAAGTAATGATTGCAGATGAGTTCATGAAGGTGTCAGAGCTGCTTCCTGCCACACCTTTGAGCCCTTTCTCTACCAGTCCTGGAAGCCTTTGACATTCCAGGCATAGGATCTAAGGATGTTGTCTCTGTTTTCATTTGTTCACTCACTCACTTCTGGTTTAATATTCAAAACCTAAAGTAGAATAACGAAAATGTTTAGGTGAAAGGGATCCCAAGATGGCCAGGCATGACCATCAACAGTATGCGAATAGTAGCTACCATTTACTGCAGAGCGACTGCATGTCAGACACTGCTAGATCTCATTCTACATTCTGTTATTTAATCATCACTATGGCCTTTGCAGTTACTGGTGGATCTCCAATTAACAGGAAGAGCACGGTGGCTTGTAAATGATGGTTCTCTCATTCAGCTCCCTCTTTGAGCTAGTTAACTCTCTGCTCTGCTTGGTATCCATTTACTTTTCTTCTTGTACCAAATTTTCCTTTAATAGAGTCAGGTCTGACTCCTAGCTGGATGCAGAGAAGAAAATCTACTCTAGTTCCACCCAATTAGAAACATTCACTGTATTTTGTTTGGTTTTGTTTTTATTTTTTTTAATTGTATGAGTGTATTGCTTGCATATATGTAAGTGCACGTATGTCATGCAATGCCTGTGGAGGTCAGAAGAGGATGTCAGATTCCCCTGGAACTGTAGTTAAGGGCTAGTGTTAGCCACTGTGTGTAGTGGGATGTCATTAGGGTTTTAGAGATCTTCCCCAAAAGGGATTGTGGAACCCTAGCTTCTCTTTTTCTTTTTTTCTGGCTCATAGTGTGACAGTCTGCCCTTCCACAGTGTCTCTGTAGTTGCCACCTGGCATCCTCACAAAGGCCCAACATAAGGAGTCTACTTTCTCTTGAAGTAGAACCTCCAAAAACATCAGCCAAAATAAACCTTTTCTCTTTATAAAGAAATAAACTCCAAGATTTCATTACAATGACGTAAATCTGGCTCATCAGAGCCTCAGTATCCTCCTTCTACAGAGTTCGGTGAACTGGCCAGGTATCAGTGTGGAGTACCTCATAACTAGCCTCCCACAGTGCAGGAGGAAGTAGAAGGGAAGGAGACTAGCTTCCCATGACACCATCATGCTTAAGTCAGATTTACTCTTAATTTGAAACTTGTGAAAACAAACAAACTTCCATTTCTTTTTCAAATTTAAAGTCTGAGCTATTTTTCTGCCTTTTGTACAGGAAGCAGTAATGAGTATTCTAATCACAAACTGATAAACAGCAGAACAAGAAGTTAAACCCTAGTTGTCTAGTCTCAACACTCTCCCTCACAGGATTTGGGTCTGTTTTAAACTTTATTTCCTCTAAAGAACTAAAAGTGTGAAATTTAGCCACAGAAATTGCTTTAGGTTGATTTCTTCTGAATCGAACCCTGAGGCAAAGACCGATGTGCAAGTGATTTATTAAGAACTTGTTACTCATGGCAACTCGCTGAGCAGGGCACAAAAGGAGAGCAGCGGTGACATTTTCTGAAGTTCCAGCTCCAGACTAATTCCAAGTGTTGTTATATCTCAGTCTCTGAGCATCACAGAGGCTGTCCTGCTACTAGGCAGGGTGCTGAGTCCATGATTATATGCCCACCAGCTACTAACACATGGACAGTCTTGAGTTGAAGGACCATGTATTTTCCCGAAACTACTTACTTTGTACAAGCCCAAGACATGGGGCATTGCTCCAGTAAACTAGGAGCAATCCTCTGAAAAAGAGCCAGGAGAAGCCAATCAGTGACAGCGTCTGCTATGGAAAAGTTAAATTAGAACAGTGGCTCCAGGTTATTTTCTGGTGTGATTAGCTTCTCTTGAGTGGAATCTGAAAGTCAAAACCATAAGAAAGATCTCACTGGGGGTGATATGAAATTAAAGTGGAACTTGGTACTTTGTTTTCATGATCTGAGGACAGAATCTTCCCCAAGTCTATGATTTTTTTTTTCACATCTCTTCTTAATTTTAGGAATCATTTCTTTATCCAAAATTTCTTGACCCCATCAGATTAACTAAACTTCAACCACTTTAACTTCATGTAGCATAAATTTTCTTGCATACACTGTAGGAAAGATAATGCAGCTTATACTGGTAAATCACCTTAAAATAAAAAAAAATTCATTATTGAAATAAATAGTGCTGAGCCTTTTGCATACAGTTATGGGTTGAATTGTGCCCCCTCCCAGCCCACAAGATGATCCCTCAGCATCTCAGAATATGATTAAGGAATTGATTAAGTTACACATGAATCATTAGTATAGACCCTCATCCAATCTGACTCATAGCCTTCAAAGAAGAAATCTGGGCACTAGGAGACAGGAATGCTTGCAGAAGAAAGACCCGGTTAAGACACAGCCAGAAGGTGGTCATTAGCAAAGCAAAGAGACAGGCTTGAGGAAACAGATCTTCTCTTGATCTTGGATGTCTTAAATCCCAGAACTATGAAAAACTGAAGTTATCATATTAATCCACAAAACATATGATAGTTTGCTCTATTATCCTTAGTAAATGAATACATGTGCACACCAAACCTCTTGTCCTTATTTTCTCACTCTGGTACCATTCCTGGGAATGTATGTGCAGATGGCTATACTCAGGATCAAATCCTGTCTTCTGTAGTGTTCAGGGCTCACTGAGTTGATCATTTCAGAAACACACCCTGGAGCAGAATGCAATAGTGCATCCAGAAGGACATATTAAATACACTCACATTCTACATTCCCTGACACTGCGTTCTCAGCAGGCAGGAAATAATCCTCAAGTCTATAGCTCAGAGATTATAGTCTTGTCAGCAAAATGACCTGATGTCAGAAACCAGGATCCAAGTGCATTTATTTCAGGACACTTGTGAAAGGTGGGATGGAGTGAAGGTTCTATCTCTCTGTGGTACCTTGGGTCTAATTTTGACTCACCAGCTCTATGAAAGCTACTTAGCAACACTAGGTGCCTAATAGAAGCTAAACAATCTCTTGGTGTTATCTGTGAGTCTGAAAAATAAATCTGAAAGTCAAAGTTGTCATAAATCTCTTTCTAACTGCCTTCTTAAAAAAAAAAAAACTATTTCTTAAATGATTTTGGTTGGAATAGTAAGTCCAGCAAATAAATCCAGAGACTCAATAGAGCTTTTCTAAATGGAGGTAGTTAACATATTAGAGGACAGAAAGCAGAGCGGCTGTGTGCTGCTCTTTTCGAAATTCTAGTTAATGTCCCTGAAGAAAAGAGTTTCACACAGCTCACAAAGCATCTTTTTAGACATTCTCCCATCTGAGCCTCACAGTAACACAAGAAGTAAAGAGAAAAGTAACTTTCAGAGAACTTACTAAGTGTTTTGACTCAAACCAAAATGAGTGAAGAGGGGAGAAAATGAGATCTTATTTTACAGCAGTTCTATATGTGGGTAACTGGAACTAATGCTCAGAAAGTCAAAAAGCAAGTAGGTTCAGGAGGGATAATGTTTTGTCAATCAAGAAGGCCCGATTTAACACAGTATTTTAACAGAAGTACATTTTTTATTGTTCAATTAAACTTTAACAAGTATTCCTTGTAATTTATAGGCTAAATCAAATACAAATATAAGTAGGCTTCCTAAATACCCACTCTCTGGATATGTCATTAGAAAGAGATGAACAACCCTAGGTCCACAAGTGATCTACCTTTGTGATCTTGTAGAGGAGTTAGAATGATAGTTTCTTCCAGTCATTCTTTTCCTTGTCACTCATCCAGAAAAATCTAGAGTTCTACATCCAGGTCTGTACAAACCTGAGGCAGGTGAAGTGATAAAAACCAAATTGACTATGAAGGTCTTCTGCTATATTGATTTGAGGAGAATAAAGTCACTAGTTATTCAGTCAAGCATTAATTTTTGTACTGTTGATGTATTTTGTAGATATAACTAAAGTAATCAGATAACTTTAACTATAGGGGATTACCCTAGATAAACTGGGTGGGCCTGGGTCAATAAACTGAAAGATGTTAAGAACCAAGTTGAGCTGTCCTGGTAAAGAAATCCCAGCTTTGGATAGCAGATTGACTCCACTCCCTATTCAAATTTATTTTCTCCTCATGTGTCCTACTCTATGAATTTAAGCCATTTCTACCCAGTCCAATAATATAAGCCAATTCATATACACAGTTTGTTTTCTGTATCTTAGAGTTTACTCACAGAGCAAAGATTCAGAAGAATATTTATGTGTACTATGCAACTTATTGCTGCACTTCATATAAGAAACTCGAGGCTTCAGAGGTTTTTGTATTCATGGTGGATGGGGCTCTATAATCAATTTCCTGTAGCCACCAAGGGACAAGTATATATGTATAGATGATTTACATTACATACATGCAGATATGTATGTATGTGTATATATAGACATATCTTTTATATATAGATCCATACACAGATCTAAAAATATATAAATGGATTGATGGATACCTGGTAGGAAGATATTGATAGATCTCTCTGGTTCCATTGTTGACTGAAATGTGATTTATATCCCAGTTCTTTGAACAATGAGAGTTTAATATAAATAACTGATAACTGGGTGAAAATTCATTAACTAGGTAACTGAAAGAATAAAACAGAAAGAACTATAAGGTGTCACACAGATAATTGCAACTGTCACCCTTAGTGTTGTCACTGTCACTTTAGTGCTCAGAGCACACAGAAGAGGCTGTAATTACTAAAATATATAAACTTAGAGAAGAAAGCCAAAGAGCCTGCTAAAGTTCACTGAGGATGCAGGATTGCCCGATTCTGGCTTCTCTATGTGTCTATTATGAGGTTGACTCAGATAAAATGAGGGAAAGCTTTGACTTCCCGTTTCTTCCTTCTGTGAAAGGTATTCCTGTGACTGAAGGAGGGGTCATGCTCAGAGAGGTGAAGACAGGAAGCAATCAGAAGCACAGCTATTCTGTCTTCTGCAGCCTTCCATTTTCCTTCTAGTGTTTCCTGTGATTAGAACCCAACAAAGATATTGCTGGCAAAGCAAAAATAAGGCTCTCAGAGGACCAGCTCCAGCAAAACAAGATAGAGCATAGAATGTGAAGAGACTGGGTTTGCACAGGAAGATGATAGCTTAATTACTGGAACATGGTTCTGTAGTGCTCAGAACATACAAAAACAGATATCTGGGGCGGAGGAGGGGGAACAGTGTCCTCCCAAAGCAGCATTGATTTGAAGCAGTATTGAGCCAAAATAGCATTGATCAGCCTTATCTGCAGCATTTCATTTCCTAAGTCTCTTACTTTATTAAATGCAGTAAAATCAAAGCCATTTGCTGCTATTTTTTTTCTCTTTCAAAAAAGAAGGAACCCTCTTCTACTCTAAAACTTACTTCACATTCAATCATTTTAAAATTAACTTTTACTTTGATCAGTCTACTTAAACATCAATAATAATCACCCTAATTGCCCAAACTTACTTTAACAAATACGTGACTAAACCAATTACATTCGTCTAATATGGGTCAGAAGTGGGGCAGAACAGGAGAAAGTATTTTCTACTCAGGAGTTAGGCACTATTCCAACTGTAAGTAAAGGTTGCTGGTGGGAATAAAGTAATAGAAAACAATAAACAATGATAGATGTTAGGAAGTAAAAACGATAGAAATTAGAAAAGAACTCATCATAAAGAAGAAGAGAAGCAATTTAGGTCACTGAAAGATTTTCTGATTGTTTTGTTTTGGACAAAACTAGAAAATGGAAATAACATATTTAGCTATTCTGTTTGTTCATAGA
Organism: Nannospalax galili; assembly: GCF_000622305.1. Taxonomy (NCBI): domain Eukaryota; kingdom Metazoa; phylum Chordata; class Mammalia; order Rodentia; family Spalacidae; genus Nannospalax; species Nannospalax galili. The sequence continues at coordinate 2,487,650 of NW_008341187.1, read as the reverse complement.
TACCTACTCCACAAATGCTCTGCGTGTCTTCTCCCACTTTAGGAAATAACCAAAGGTTTCTTAAAATGCCACACCTGCTTTATATACCTATAACTTTATATAAAGTGCCTCCTAGTTATTATATATTCTACCCTCTGGAACCATAACATTCCTTACACTGTTTTACTCATGGTGTTTTATCACAGCATTGAAAAGTAAACAATACACTACCTGACAGCTGTTCTCTTACTCTCTATACAGTGTCTAGGTAGGCTATACCATATGTCTGTCTAGAGTTCTATCTATCTTCTATCTATCTATCTATCTATCTATCTATCTATCTATCTATCTATCTATCTATCTATCTATCTATCTATGCATGCATGCATACATCTATCAGTGCCATCTTTCAATCAATTAATCAGTCTATCTAATATCTAGCCATCTATTATCTATCTAATATATCATCTATCTGTCTACCATCTATCTACCTACCTATCTATCATCTATCATCTATCTATCTGTCCATCTATCATCTACCTATCTTAGCCTGCTAAAGCTATAATAACAAAATACCACAAAATAGGTGACTTAAAACACAATTTTTCTCATAATTTTCACAAATCCATGGTTGCCTTTAAGTATGGTCTCTGGTGAGGCCTCTCTGTTTTGCAGATGGCTATTTTCTTATGTTTTTCTCTCTGTCTCTGTCTCTGTCTCTCTGTCTCTGTCTTTGTTTCTCTCTCTCTCTTTCGTATATCTTCTTGTTTTAAGGACACTGGCAGTATTTCATTAGGATCTCAAAATTATGACCTTATTTGACGTTTTTAACATTAATCAAGGGCATTGTCTCTATCTTCACATTAGAGGTTGAGAATTTGGTACATGATGTTTGGGAACTACAGTTTAATCCGTAACATGGTCTGTCAATATATGGACCATCATGCTCTTTCCTGGCCTACGAGCTGTCTGCTGAGAATCCTGCTCATGATCTTATGGAATTTCTATCACAAGTCAATTTTCTCTTTGCTTTCAAATTTTTCTTTGGCTTTTGAAAATTTGATTACAGTATGTCTCAGTGATATATGTTTAATCTGCTTGGAGTTCTTAATTATTCATAACTCTGAATGCCTATTTCTCTTTACAGTCTTGAAGTTTCCGGTAGCTGGGTGTGGTGGCATATGCCTTTAATCTCAGCACTCAGAAGGCAGAGGCAGGTGGATCTCTGTCAGATCAAAGCCAGTTTGGTCTACATAGTGAGTTGTAGGACAGCTGTGGCTAAAGGGAGACCTTGTCTCAACAAGACAAGGGAAAAAAAGAAAAGAAAACTTTCTGTTAACATTTCTTTAAATAAAATTTAAAATCCCTGGCAATTTCTCTTCTCTGCCCTTTCTCGAACTTTTATAGCAGTGTCGTTTCACTTGATGGCATTCCCATTAATCTAACAGACTTTCTTACTCTTCTCTGTGTTCCTCTGAGGAGTTTCAAATGACATGTCTTCAAGTTCACTGATTCTTTCTTCCACTTGATTGAGTTGCTGCTACTGTTACTGCTGGTGATATTGTTGCTATGGGGGGGGGAAGGAGGAGGAGGAGGAGGAAGAAGAGGAGGGGGAAAGGAGGAGGAGACTGCTGTTGTTGCTTCTGCTGCTGCTAATGATGATGATGCTTTCTTTACCTCCAGAGCTTCTAGTTGGTTCTCTTTCATAATCTCTCTCTTTACTGAACATTGTGCACTTCTCTGATTTTCTCTAGTTGTCCATATCTGTTCTCTTATTGTTCACTGAGCATCTTTAAGATGATTAGTTGAAAATTTTAACAACTGAAGCTCATAGACCTCTATTTTATTATATTTTATTTTTACCCAATTTTAATTGCATTTTTGTACATTACATATAACAGATCTTAATCAAATTTAGATATCCTTCCCTACTCCCTTACCCCATAGCCCCCTCCCACCAGATTTCAGGTATTCTGTCATATATGTTGAGTCTGCTCCAGTCAAAAGTTTTAACTCAGATGTCCCTCCATGAAAGATGATCCACTGGAGTCTAGTCATATCTAGAGTCACTCCTTTAAAGAAGATCTATTCTACCTCACCCCACAGTAATGATTTTCCAATCGTTCCTTGGCTAGGGTTGGGTCCTGCTGCCCAATTTCCCTGTTCTATGCTGGGTTTTTGTCTGATTGAGTGGCGTGGATCTTATGCATCCTGTCACCATTTTTGCAAGTTCATGAGCAACTTCCTAGAGGCCTGAAAGCCTCTGTTTCCTTATGTTCATGCACCGACCCTAGCTCTTACTACAATCTTCCCATCCTCTTTTCCATAATTGTCCCTGAGCTATGAGTGAGTGAGATTTAACATAGGAGTCCTATCCAGGAACATGCACACTATAGTCTCTTATTCTCTAAAGGTTAGTCAGTTGCGGACTACCATGTGCATCATACTCTGTTGCATGATGAAGCTTGACTTTTGAGAGGTGAGAGATGCATTAGAACTCTCTCTACCACCTGTTCCATTAGCCTTAGGTGTAGAGGGTCCACTGTAGATGTATCACTTAAGGCTGGGCATCTCTCAGACATATATATGTGGGAGCAGTTGTGGAACTCTGTAATAGGCCCCATCTGTTGCAAAAAGAAGCTTCTTCGATGAGTGGTGTATTGTATACTTGTCTGTAAATATAAGAATCCATATTTAACATTCAGTAAGAAATTTCATCTGTCTAGAGATAGGATTTCTCTTGGATTTATGACCTCTCCAGCTATATGTATTTGGTTATATTTACAGTGTCACCCATGAGTTCCCTCCCATTGAGAGGGCTTCGATAACTGTTGATAACTGTTGATTACCCCAAAGATAATAGTGCCACTACTGCACCAATAGAGATAGTTTGCCATGCCAGCTGTAGTGGTTATTAGGCTTTACAGCTGGGCTGGACCACTGGTTGATTGTCTCCCTTAGCAGCTTGCATAGTATCCTCTAGAACTAAGAGAACTAGTCTTTAAGGAGAAGGCGTCCAGGTCAGTTCCTGCTCCACTGATCCAAGTCCTGTGTTCAAAGTATGTCCTGTCTTCAGCATTATTAATTTTTTATTTTCTGTGTATGAGTGTATTGTCTACATGTATGTAAGTACACCTGTGTCATGCAGTGCCCTCCGAAGTCAGAAGAGGGTATTGGAGCCCTTGGAACTGGAGTTACAAATGGTTGCTAGCCACTTTGTTGGTGCTGGGATTCAAATCCAGGTTCTCTGCAAGAGCAGCCAGTGTTCTTAACCCCTGAGTCATCTCTCCAGCCTCATGACCTCTATTTTTGAGGATCAGTTACTGTCATTTTATTTTGTTTCCCTGATTGTCCATGATCCTTGAGTCTTTATGTTAATGTCTGCACATTTGAAGAAGTGGCTACCTTTTCCAGCCTTTATACACTGAGCCCAGAAAGGAAAGCTCTTCATGGTTGCAGTATGTATATCAGTTTTAGAGTTGGAGTTCTCAGGCTGTTTGCCTTGGCACTTGGCTGGGTGTGCCTGGCGCTACAGGTGTTAAAGACCTGGCATTTGGATCCATAACAATGGGCATTTGCTGTGATTTAAATAAATGTTATCTGAAAATTTGCTAATGTGTTAAAAGCTCTGCCTCTCACCTGTGACACTATTTAGAACTGGTAGAACTTTTAAATTGGAGAGCCTAGTGGGAAATCTTCAGCTCAATGGGAGCATATCCTTGAAAGTGATATTAGGACCCCAGCCCTTTCCTCATTTCATATCATGAATGGTTTTTTCCTATTCTGCTACCCATGATGTGCTTCCTCACCATAGCCCCAAAGCTATGAGGCCAATCAGTCAGATTGAAACCTCTAACACTCTCAGTCAAATGAAACTTTTCATAAATATATTATCTCAGGTAATTGCAATGGACACCAAACACAAGCATGGAGCTTAGATCTGCAGAAGTAGACCCAGATCCTCAGTCCATGGGAGTCAACATAGATCTTGTGGCCTTGAGGGTCCGAGTATGTGTTGGGCAGTTGGCCAGGATATTGCATCTGATAGGGTGATCTTGAAATATAGGTCTATAGATGCCACTTTGGTGTTACAGTTAAAATTTAGTGTAGATCTGTACCTCATGGATATAGATTTGGTTCTAAACCATTACCATAAAGAAAATTTCACAGCAAAGCTAAATAATACATTTGTTTTCGCTTTTGTGGTATATTTAAAAAAAAGCTATGCAGGCTATTAGTGTACAATAGCATTATGTCTAAAAACAACCAACACTAATTACGAATAATTTGTTACTAAAAACATTGATGATTGTCTAAACTATTGGAAAAATGGTACTGATAGATTTCTTAATGCAGGGTAACTACCAACCTTGTATTTGTAAAAAAGCACAGCATTTGTAAAGTACAATAGAGTGCAGTAAGATGAAGTCTACTTGTATAAAGGAATAGTGCAAAAACAAGGTCATGTATGAGATTAAACAGATGTTAAAAACATATTTGATATATAGTTTTGTAAGCTCCATACTTACGGCCTGGTAAGAAATAAGGCACATACCATTACATGATATATGAAAAGAAATGACATAAAAATTGAAGCAGAAAATGCTATGATTCACATAAAAGGAAAATCACAAAAATGAAACGTACAGACTTTACGGATATTTATGGTTCAAGCAACTTTTAGAAAACCTAACTTTAACTCAAACTAAACATGAAAAATTTTGATTTATATAAATGTACAATCGAAGCAAGAGTTGGCTCTGGTTCATCGTGATCTGTTAACTCATTAGTGTCCCTCAAGAGAAACCTAGTTTCTCTTAGCTCCTTCTGTCTATTGCTTAAGCCTGAGTTTGCAGTCCTCAGAGCTGTAGATGGCAGGAGCAACTATGAAGAATTACACGCTTGCTTTGTAGTTTCCAAGAGACAGAGTTGGTCTTCAATGCAGAGTAAGGAAGTTGCTTCCTGAGATGCCTCCAGCAAAGATCTGCTACCCTCTCAGTCCTATGCCATTCATCTCTACAGCCAAAAGGATGGAAAATGCTTTCTGGTTGTTCGTCCAGAACTGCTCCTGGAAGAGGGGAATTGATGGCTTAAGGAAAATGTAAGCATTTCAGCCACGATAAGTTTATATCATCAGAGTATGAAGAATAGATGCTGGACAGTCACAATTTAAGAATTTCTTTGAATAATGAATATGTATAGAGGAAGGGAACATTCTGGAGAAAAGTTCACATGGCTTGAGGCAAGGGTCTTGAGAAAACAACAAATATGTAGTGAACATTAAATGGCTTCACTTAGAAAATGTGACTCATAGAAGTTTACTTAGGAGATTTTAGATATTGTTGAGCTCCACAAATGATATAAAATATTGGATTTACGGATATATGAGGATCTTCCTGGGTGGATCTATAGATTCTTATATTTTGATGTGTAGATTCTTATTTTTTCGTCTGTAGATTCTTAAAGTGTTGTTAATAGAGAGCAAATCCAAAGAAAGAAAAACACAAAGCAAAAATAACAGTGATTGGGGCTTGTGTTAGTCAGGTTTCTCTAAAGAAACAGAACTGGTAGAATGAACATATATATGTATGGAGATTTATCAGCTTAGCTCACAGGATAGAGTCCGAGTAGTCCAACAATGGCTGCACCACACTGGAGAGGCTGAGAATCCGTAGTTGCTCAGTCCACAAGGCTGGGTGTCTCAGTAGTCCCAATCTGGCACTGAAGGTCTAACAAATTCCAGAAGATCAGCTAGTTTTCAGTCTACAGCAGCAAGACGAACTCACCAGAGAGAGAGAAGGCAAGTAGCAAGAAGCCTGGTGTTCTCCTCTGCCTTGGT
>NW_008341187.1:2469492-2480299 GCF_000622305.1 Nannospalax galili | reverse complement strand
CACACACACACACACACACACACACACACACACACACACACCTGTGTGTTTTAATAATAATACATTTCCCTATGATTTTTTTCTCATAGTCTTATTATTTTTCTCTCCTCCCTCTGCCACATATTATCCTTCCTTCTTCCTCATAAGTCGAAGTCCTGTCCCATTTTTCAATTTCCCCCTTCATAGTGCCTGTGTCCATTATCCCATCTCTCTCAAGCTCCATCTTCTCCCCTGACCTTCATGGTCCATTTCTATTTTCCTGGCTTCTGTGGTTACTTCAGGTTATATACTCACATCTAAAGATTCAGAGCAAGAATACACAAATAAAAGAACATGCAATATTTGATTTTTCTGAATCTGGGTTATCTCATTCTGTATAATATTCTCCAGTTCCCAAGAGAATGACAACAACAGTTGGGATGCCAATGTGGATGGAAGAAATTTCATAGGGTTCTACTTCTAGATAAAGAGTGACAATCAATGATTGATGATGGAAAGAGAATCAGTTTTCTCCTGGAATAAACTCCCTGATAAGTTACCTATTCCCAAGTAATCAGACCTAAACACTCATACACATGAGCATCACTAAATGGACTCAGTACATTATATAAACATACATAAATGTGTGTGCATGCATATGGAACAGTAATCATCAAAGAAGAGGTCATGAGATTGAGAGGAACTGGGGGGCATGTGGGAAGAGTTGGGGAAAGAGTGGAAATGGTGTAAATACAGTACTTATGTCTGAAATTCTCAAAAATCTTTAGTAATTGGGGATTTTAGGACTGTATACTAATAATTATATATTATTGAGTATTCACACACATGGATTGGGAGGAAAAGGTGAGCATCTGTATAGAACATCTGAATTTTAAGTTATTATCACAAACACCATTCTACTTTGATCCCAAGACAATAATTTCATCTAATTTCTCACTCTTATTATATACCCTTCATGAGTAAAACCATATCCTTACAATAAGAGCATTCCAAAGCTGTGGTTCAGGTACGGTGTTGAAGTCATCATAATGCTCATATGCAATGTAATTTGTGATGAGGTTAGTCCTCTTTTCTGTTTTCGGAGAGTTTAGAGTCACTTCCATGACACTGACAGCCTGTTGTAGTAATTAATACCTGTATCGTCACAAACTTCTACTTTATAGTGGAAATCATTTTGTAAGAGTTTTCCATAGAGGGCTTGTAAATGTGCAATTCCTCAATTCTTTATGTTTTATTTTGTATTTAAAGAGTCATAGAAAGGCAATGATGCTCTGGATCTATCTTACTCTAAATAGCATGTGAATAGCATTCTTATAACAAGAATGGCATCAAGAACATTAATTAATCAAATTGTTTGTCTTACTGTTCATCTGTGCTTAGTGAGAATTGTCTAGCTGAGTATAGTGGAGTATTTAGGATGTCAAAGGGACTGTAACTAGCTAGTTTTATGAGAGCTGATTACTTCTTAGTAATTTTTCCACCTCTAAGAAGGTCACATCATTTCATGACACATTTGGCTTTAGCCAATATTTACTCATCTGCATTTGGGGGCAAAACCAGAAATGTAGACATCAGTGTAAGCTATGTTTAGAGCATTTTAGGAGGTAAGTTTGTCACCACTGGCTATGAAAGATGTGCTCAAAGATGAGCTAATAACATTAAAAAAGTGCTTTTCTATGAGACAGAGGAAAGCTTTTTTCAATTTCATTTATAACCCATTAAAAAATCTGCCAAAGGAAAATTTGATCAATGAACTGAAAATTCAAGGTCCCTTGGGACAATTTTTCCTAAATTGTCTCAAAAATCCTTACACACAAACTTAGTTTCACAGTATTTCTATTAGTCTGAAGTAAAAGAAATCAAATGAGGGGAATGTGAGGAATTTATCAAAGTACTAATTTATTTCTTGTTTTCTACTCCAACAATGCAAAAAATCAGCATTAAAATGGGTTTTATACTATGAAATACTAGTAAAGATGGTGTGAGTCGTGGGTATGGTGTCTTGTTTGTGTTGTTTTTACTTAGGGTTTTGATGGTAGACATTCAACCCAGGGCCTCACAAATGCTAAACACCAACTTAATACACTCCCATCTTGTGTTTCTGATTTTGATTGTGTTCATAATAACAAAATTCAATAACCTTACATTTACCTTCTTTCTTCAAAAATTTATCTGATTCATGAACTTCAGAAACTACTTAGCATGGGGATCAGTGGGTTCCTTGACTTGTCACTTTGGACAGATCCTCAGTAGCATGTTCATGTAAGCATGCATACTGTCTGATCTTCAGAGCCTTGCCATCCGTGGGAGAGATCCTAACTGGAAACTGGAACCCGTTTCCTCTAAGCATAGCATCTATGGTTCTGGAATTGAGAAGGTGCTTTATTTGGCCTTTTCTTGGATAGCAGGCCAATAACATATAGTGAGAGAGGCAAATACTAATTCTTGTTTCTTCTTTTGCTCTTCTCATTCCATATATAGATAATCATCCTTGAATTCAGAAACTTCTATGTGGTTTGTCTCTGGTCGCATAGATTGATGCCCAATTAAAATATAAATCTGAGTTTCAGTTGCCCTCAACTTTTATAAAATGTCTGTGTTTTAGGCTAGATTTTAGGGTTGTTTGCTGAGGCAAATAGATTACCGAGAATTCTAATGCATTTTATGGAGATTGTGACAATGGTGTACATAGCAGCATAGATATTATTTGTGAGACATAATCCTAATATATTATTCCATAAAATGATCTTGGTGTACCCATGCCTTGAAAGGTTTTTGCATTCATTTGCAACTTGTTATTCTGTTGGAAATACATTCTAGCCTGTCTATTTAGTTCCACATGATTAAAAGAATCCTTCAGTTCACAGCTATTTTTTAATTAAACTGTGTGGTCTCCTCTGGCTGAATTTCTCGGCACTAGAAAATGTCATCTAAATGAATCAGGAGATTATCCTCAAAGCTGAGAATCTTGGTAGGGTCATATTTGCTGAGTATGTTCTGCATGGCAGTTTTGTGGGTAATGGATGTTTGCTGGCTTTTCCAAGAGACACAAGGCAAAGAGCTTATAAGATATTTTCTGAACAATGAACAGTTAGGGAACAGAGGAAAATAAGGTAAAATGTCTTAAAGTCTTCCTCTCTCACTACCTGATCATACTGGTCCTATGTAAGAGTATTATTTGAGCCTTATCTTCAAGGAGAATTTAAATTGATGATTGAATTAAAAATAAATATTCTGTGTGCTTTATTTTGCTCTGAGTTAAATATCTTGTTTTATTTTGTTTTTATTAATTTATTCTTTGATGATTTAGTAATGTATGTAATAGATTGTGACCACACTCATCCTCTAATCCCTCCAATTATCTCCTCGCACCCACCAGTGCTCACCCCCAGCAATTCCCTATTTCTTTCATGCCTTTTTCATTTTTGTTTGTTTTTGCATTGTGACTCACTGGTTTTAATCAGGGCCACTGTATTAGTGACTTTTCTGTTACTGTGATAAAACACTATGACCAGGAAAACTTATAGAAGGAAGAGTTTATTTGGCTTGTGGTTCCAGAGGGATAAGAATCCATCATGGCAGAGGAGGCAGGGAGGGAGGAGGTGGCTGGAGCAGAAAGCAAAGTGATCACATCTTCATGTAGGCTGAGGAAGCAGAGTGAAATTGGAAATTCAGCAAGGCTTAGGAACTTTCAACCCCCTGCCCAACTACCCCCAGTGATGTGCTTCCTTTAGCATGACCACACTTCCTAAAGGTGCCATAATCCTTTCTAAACAGCACCACGAAGTGGGAACCAAGTTTCCCAATACTTGGAGCCTATGAAGGTCACTCATTCAAAACACCACATTCCACTCCTTGGCCTCCATGGGCTCAAGGCCATATCATAATGTAAAATGCATTTAGTTCAACCTTAAAAATATCCATACTCTTTCAGTCTTGACACTATTCGCAAAGTCTAGAGTCCAAAGTCTCTCCTGAGACTCAAAGCACTCTCTTAACTCTAAGCCCCTGCAAAATCAAAAGACAAATTTTATACTTCTAACATACAGTGGAACTAGATACACATTAGCATTTTGAAAGGAAGAAATGGAGACATACTGGAGCAAAGCAAGACTGAAAGCTATCAGCAGGGCAAACACCAAATCTAGCTGCTCTGAGTCTGACTTCAGGGACTTTACTTTCATGGAGTGTAGATGTCTCAGCCCCTCCAGCTGTGCTGCATGCAGCATACCTTTCTCTCTTGGGCACCACTCCTTGTATACAGCTCTCATTGGCAGGTGTCACAGCTCTGGCATCTCCACCATCTTGGGGTCTCCACTGCCAATCATGTTTCACTTTCATAGCTTCATGCAATGGCCTCCTGGTGATTCTTGGGATGTCAGGGTCTTCTTCATACAGGGATTCCCCTGCTGCATGCTGCCTGGACTTCACTGCATTCTGGAACCACAGAGGAAGAGCTAGTGGCATCTTTCACGCTTCTAATACTATGACCACATGAATGACACTGCCAAGTTCGGCCCCCAGGTTGAGGTGGACTCTGGCCTTGTTCATACACATTAGCAGCATCTACTTTCATATGTTATACTTTTCTAGAAACAGGAAGCTTCTTAGACCTTTTGCTTTCACAAGGAAGCTTAGTTGGTTACAGTCTTGCCCTGAAGGTACTCTTCCCATTGTTCTAGTGCAAATCTGGAGGCCTTTCCTTAATGACTCTGAATCTCCTTATCAAAGAGAGCCCAACTGCTCCTTCAGCACAGGGCTTGGCTCCAACATTATAAAGCTTCCTGGTACTCTCTTTCTCTCTAACCTGTGCATTATGTATTTCTTTCTGCCCCACTTGCTCTTTTTCATTGTAGATCTACATATTATTCACCATTAATAACTTCACCACCATTCTACATTAAGCTGCCTTGAAATTGCAAGAGGTTGAAGGTTAATATAAGGATAGCAACTTTTTCAACTCATTATTTTTAATCATGAAGCATTCTCTTTCTTTTGTTATGGTATTTAAATGAAAATCAAATGTTCTACCTCGGTTTGACAATGTGCTTGTGCATTCTTATAAAAATATCGTGTTTTTCCCTAATCTACCTCATATTGGTACTACATTTTTATTTTTTGTCCTCAGTCTTAACTTCTGTCTTTTGTGTATCACCATATTTTATTGTTACTAGCAAACACTTGGGTTAAATCAGGAATATGAGATCTTTGCAGTCTTGGTGATGTGGCAGGCTTCGATGGGTGTACTTGGTGTTTATGTGTATGACATTATTGTTTGATAGTAAAATGATTCTATTTTTTAAATGTTTCATGATTCAAGTTTCAAGTGTTTGATTAAAATACTGCAAAATATTGATGGATTCATTAAAATAGTCAAGCAAAAAAATATTTCCTTCATCAAAGAAATCTATGAATTTTTCAGCTTAACCTTAGGAAAGCTCTTAGACTGTGGGCAGACAACAGCTGGGTGCTTTGCCAAAGTACCTCAGTTGCTGTTTAACTCCTTATTTCCATCTTGAACTACCTATCTCTCAACATTACCTTCTTCCAGGTTCCTACTAGAATGGCCCATTAAGCTCTTGTTACAGCTTTGAACAGCTTTTCTAGTCCACACTTCCAAAATTTTCCACATTCACATTCAGAATCAGGTTCTTTATAGAAACAGCCCATTCTCTGGTACCAACTTCTGTTTGTTACTTTTCTGTTGCTATGATAAAACACCACAACCAAGGCCATTTATAGAAAGAAGAGTTTATTGAGCTTGTGGTCCCAGAGGGGTAAGAATCCACAATGGCAGGGGAGGCATGACAGCCAGAGTAGAAAGCTGAGTGATCACATCTTCAAGCAGGTACAGGAAGCAATGCAAAACTAGAAATTCAGAAAGGCATAAGGACTCTCAAAGCCCACCCTGAATGATGTGCTTCCTCCAGCATAGTCACACCTCCTAAAAGTCCCATGACATTCCACAAACACCACCACAAATTGGGAACCAAGTGTCCAAATATTTGGAACCTATTGAAGACACTTATTCCAACCACCATGGCCACCCATGTGAGCCTAGGTGTGGAGCTATACAATGGAACATGAGTAACTCACAAAGAGCTACATCACTGAAAACAAAACTTCCAGCTTCCCAGTAGTCCTCCATTGCCAATAGGTTAGCCCCTCCCCTATCTACAACTGATTATTTAAAGGCTGAGTCTTATGCAGACCCTACACAGGCAATTACAGCTTTTGTATAATCGTGAGTGCCATGGTTCATGTCATGCTCATAAAGCAGTATGTCACAGTCCTCCTCTCCTTTCATTCAGTTCTTATATTCTTTCCACTTCCTCTTCTGGGATGTTTCTTAAGCCTCAGAGGGTTGATGTGCATGTCCCACTTAAGGCTGAATATTCAATAGTTCCTTGCTCCCAGCATCTTAACCGCTACTGCTTGCTGCAAAGAGAATTTTCTTTGATCCATGCTAAGGGCAGCATCAGTCTGTGGGTAAAAACATAAATATTTAAAAGGTAGGGTCTAATTAGTAAAACAGAAGTAGTGTTTATTTCTAATGCCTATGACCACCCAAGCCAGAGACCTTTGACCCAGAGTAGTGAGCATGACCTTTCTGCAGCCTCAGATTTGACCATAAATCAGTTGGTTACCCCTTATAATTGTTGTGTCACTAATACATCGGTCAGCAGATCTTGCTTTAGAAAGACCATGAGTGACTTTTCTACCCCAGTTTTCTTCACAGAAACTTCTGGAACTATGAAAGCTAGCCAACAGAGAGGAAGTTCCCAGCTAATTACAGCATGATTTCTGTATTTTGCAACCAAGGTTTTTACAATTCAGTTCTAGTAGGCAACAAAGGGCAATGGACATAACCTGTATATTTTGGGGTCCTCTATGACCTTTCTGGTTAACAACTCCTATGGAGATATCCATTACCTGGCAGTGAGATTTTGATTTAATAACCCATTACTTCTACAATTGCTATCATCCACCCATGCATAAAACCGATTCAAATTATTTTAGAATTATGCTTTTAATTAGCTTATAGTGGATTTTGATGTGGTTTCCTCATACATCTTCAGCTTTACACAAATCTTCTGCACTCCCTTTTCTCCCACATCCCCATTACCATTGCTGCTTCAACTTTGCCATCCCCAGCATACCTACCTCTTTTTTTCATATCACATGTGTCCTACTATTCCCACATCCCTTAATGCTGCTTTTCCCTTGATCATGATCCCTTTCTCACGTCCAGGTTTCTATAGCTATTCCAAGTTAAACAAACAAATCTAAAAATGAAAAGCTGTGCTCTACCTATGAGAAAAAGCATGTGGTGTTTGAGTGTCTGGGCATGGGATACCTTCCAATTCTATTTAGCTTCCTGCAAATTATATCAGTTTTTCTTTTTGAAATTTAATTTAATTTTTATTCAATTTTTATAATTTTCATACAATATAGTTTGATGATATTTAGACCCTCTTCCCTAGCCACACCTCCCTCACTGCCGGCCCCCAATTTAATGTACTCATAGAGTATATTAGAGTCTGATTTGCATCCCCAAATACCTTCAGTGTGGGTCCATACACTGGGCCCACTAAGAGTCCCATCCTTGTAAGATGCTGTCTCTCCCCCTCCCAGCAGCCATCAGTTGCCCAAAGTTTCTGAGATTCGTTTGTGATTTCTTACCCACTCCCCTAAGTTTATGCTGGGATTTTGTCTGGTTTGAGTTTGTGTAGGACTTGTGCATGCTGTCACCATTGCTGTGAGTTCACATGAGTAACTGACCAGCTGTCTGGAAGACTGTTTCCTTTGCTCATCTACCACTCCTGGCTCTTACAATCCATTTCCTCTTCCACAACGATCCCTGAGTTTTGGGAGGCAGAGGTTTGAAACAAGTGTCCTATTCATGGATAAGCATTCTGTGGTCTCTTGTTCTCTACACATTGGTCAGTTGTTGGTTTCTGTGTTAATCACCATCTGTTGCATAAGGAAACTTCTCTGGTGAGAGTTGAGAGATGCATTCATCAGATGTGTAGAGATTGTATTGAAGATGTGTCACTTAGAGTTAAGTGTCTCACAGAGACTTACTCTCTGTACTTGACCAGTTCTGGAACTCTGTATTAGTCTCCATCTGTTGCAAAAAGAAGTTTTTTTGATGAGGGGTGAAAGGTACACTTGTCTCTAAATATGAGGAGGATGTATATTCAGAATAAAGTAAGAAATTACATTAGTCTAGGAATGTGAATGTAGGTTTTATTTCATTCTTCTTTAAAGTTGAATACAATTCCATTCTATATATCACATTTTCATACCCAACAAAATGAGAAACTTATATAATGACTCAAATAAGAACACAGGTCAAAAAGTTCTCAATAAAATACTTAAACCTAAATTCAAGATCATATCATGATCAAGCTGGCTTCTATTCACAGAGCATGGATGCTTCAATATACACAAATCAAAAAATGCAATTCATTACATAAATGGACTCAAAGACAGAAATCACCCAATCATCTCAATAGAAGCAGAAAAGGCCTTGACAAAATTAAAAAATCTCTTCATATTAAAATCATGAAGGGGGCTGGAGATGTGGCTCAGCAGTTAAGAGCACTGGCTGTTCTTCCATAGGACCTGAGTTTGATTCCCAGCACCTACAGGGTAGCTAACAACCATCTATACCTCCAGTTCTAGGAGAATCAGACACCCTCTTCTGACCTCCATGGACACTGCACAGCATGGGTGCACTTACATACATACAGACAATACACTCATACACATTTTTAAATAAAAGGTCATAAAAATGTTAGGGATAGAAAGATCATATCTCAACATAATGAAGCCTATAAATGACAAACCTGGAGTCAACAGAGGAAATTTGAAGCCTTTCTGCTAAGATCAGGAACAACAGTGTCCCTCTCTCCACTCCTAGTGAGTATAGTGCTTACTTTCTTTTCTATTGAAAATGGCCCAAGTGTTATTAATCTTTGTTTGGGGGTTTTTAGTCATTATTGCTGTGTTATTGGTCACTACATCGCAAATCTAAACAGGTCTTTGTAGATTCTATACAATTGGTAGGATTAATATTGTGAAAATAACCATCCTATAAAAAACAATCAACAAATTCAATGCAATACCCATTAGAATTTCATAAAGAAACAAACATGCCCCCCCCACACAAAAGATTGCCAAAATAATCCTAAACAATAAAAGAAATGCTGGAGTAATTGCCATCTCTGATCTCAAATTATACTACAAAGCTATAATAATAAAACAGTGTGGTACTAGTACAAAAATAGACACATTGATCAGTAGAATAGGATTGAGGGCCCATATTTAAACCATGCATTTACAGCCATGTGATTTTTTACAAGTGAGCCACAAATGCACACAGGAGAAAAGACAGCAAGTTTAATAAATGATGCTGGTTAAACTGGACAAGGGCATGGTAGAAGAATGAAACTAGATTTCTATCTCTCACCGTACATAAAATTCAACTCCAAATTGATCAAAGACCTCAACACAGTACCTGATACCTAAATCTGATAGAAGAGAAAGTAGGGGATACACTGGAACTTACAGGCATAGGAATGAACTTTCTGAACAAAATTCCTATTCTGCAGGCATTAAGTCCAATAATTGAAAAAAGGGACCTTATGAAACTAAAACACTTCTGTACAGCAAAGAACACCATCATTCCAGTGAAGAGGCAGGCTATAGAACAGGGAAAAATAATTTTTACCAGCTAACCTCTGACGTTAGTACCTAGCATATAAGAATTCAAATACTAGACATAAAAACAAAAAACAAAAACTCAAGTAAAAACTGGAGCAAGGAGATGACCAAGGAGTTCTCAAAAGATGAAATGTGATTGGCTGAGAAATAGTTTAAAAATGTTCAAAATCTTTAGTCACCAGAGAAATGCCAGTTAAAATCACTTTGACATTCCATCGTACTTCATTCAGAATGGCTACAATGGAAAAAAATAAGCAACAGGAAATGCTGGTAAGGATGTGGGAAAATAAAAACACTTATCTACTGCTGTGGAGTGCAACTGGTGGGAATCAGTGTGGAAATTCCACAAAGAGTTAGAAATCAACCTGCCATATGATCCAGCCATGCTACTCTTGCACATATACCTGAAAGACTCTATATCCTATTGCAGAGATACCTATTTATCCATGTTCATTGCTGTTCTTTTCAGGATAGCCAGGAAATGTAAACAACCTAGCTGCCTACTCACTGATGAATGGACAGTGAAAGTATGGTATATTGACACAATGGAATATTATTCAGCTGTTAAAAAAAAACAAAATTATGAAATTTTGTTTGCAGGTAAATGGATGGAACTAGAAACAATGATCATCAGTGAGGTAATCCAGATTCAGAAAGACAAATGTCTCATGCTCTCTCTTGTACTTGAATGCTAGCTTTGAATTCTTAGATTTGCATGTTTCAATTTGAAAATCCAGAGAGGTCAGGAAACTAACAAATGGCTCCAGGGAGAGGGGGGTGTTTCCTGGGAGGAGCAATAGAATGCAATGATATAAAGGGGTAAGAGCAATAATAGAGCAGGAAGGGTTAAATGGCATGGTAAATGGGAGTACAGGGCAGAGGAGAGAGTATGGGGAGGGATGACTAACACTAAAGGTCTTTAGAAAAAGCCACGTGGAAACCGACCACCAGAGAAGTGTCTTAAAATACATACATATTATAAAAATAGATGAACAATATGCTGGTGACTTCCCAAGAGATTTTCTATAGAAGACACCTCTGTTTGAAGTCACTTAAAAAGCTTAAAATCTGTTGGAAT
>NW_008341187.1:2457673-2468538 GCF_000622305.1 Nannospalax galili | reverse complement strand
TAGCCAACCTACACTCTGCCCAGATGAGGGGATATATCAGGAAGCAACACACCAACTTATGGACAACTTATGGGACACTGGGGGCAGGGGGAGAGGTATATAAGGCTTTCACTTCCCAGCAATAAACAAGTCTGCAGCACCTCGCCTAGCCTAGTGCCTGCTCTCACCTGACTCCCGGAGTCTGTGTGTTGATTCCGTACCACTCACCTCCACCTTGGACAGACCCCTTGTTCCCTGCAGTCCCTCGTGGGCTGGACCTATGAGGAAACCTGCAACAAAGTCCCAGGGATCATTGTGAAAGAGGGGTTAGAAATATTGTAAGAGCCAGATTAATCTTTAAATCCCTGTTCCTCAAAATACCTAGAATTTAGTAAGTTTTCAATGAACACTTGATGAATAAATAAACTAATAAATGCATAGAAACAAAGTAAAAAACTATATATTGCCATTTTTCTAATATGTTATTATTTTTATTTTATGTGTATAAGTATGTTATCTGCATGTAAATAAATGCACCATGCCATGCAATGCCTGTGGAGATCAAAAGAGAGTGTCAGATCTCCTGGAACTGGAGTTATGGACAGTTGTTAGGTTGTTAGCTTTCATGTGGATGCTGGGAATTGAACCCAGGTCCTCTTCAGGAACAACCAGTGCTCTTAACTGCTGAGCCATCTCTCCAGCCTCTATATTGCTATTTTTTAATTTCCTGTTATTAATTTGAGGGGGGAAATACCCATCTACACTTTTACTAAAAGTCCAAATGATTCTATTTAAGAAACTCTGAGATATATTTCTAGTTCCTTAATTTCAAACTCAAAGAGAGAATTTTCTTCTTTATGATCACTATTCATGTGTTGAACATTAGAGACTTTGAATTGTTTTCATAAGGAGTTGAGATGTAGTTTTAAATTTCCTCTCCATGAAACGAAAATGGACATAATATCAATTTTCTCCTACACTACCATTGAAATGAACTGTCACAACCTAAATACTGTTTATACAGAACCTATGTCTTATGCTCTGCACAGAATTAACTATGCACAGACAAGTATGTGTTTGATAATGCACATTTTCCTCCTCTAGTACTCAGGGTGATATTAACAAATTAGACAGTTTTTTTCACCCAGCTGGGTTACTCCATAGTCTTAGTAATGAATGAACTGGGATAAAAAATTTAAACTTCTTGAAATTTTTCATTCCATTTGATGAATAAAAATATCGTTGTTAATGTTACAGAATTTCATGCCCTCTTTGTCTAAGAATAGCTACAGTGCTTGTGCTTCAAAAAAAAAATGTCATCGGTTTCCACCTGTGATTGCCAGAAATATGAACACTTAAACTTCATTTGTCCCATAGATGGGAGTGACCAGGTTTGCCCCAGGCCAGACCAGCAATGCATATGGTTAGAATGAGCAAGGTCATTGACTTGACCCACAATCATATGTCTCTCTTCTGTTTCATATAATTGGACTCATGGCCTCTTATTAAATCAGCCACAGCTCATTTTCACTTGTGATACCAACAGTGTGCTGCTGTACTTCACCGGCTGACTTTACACTGTATTTTGTAACCTCTAGTCTCTTCTCAAAACTCTTTCTTCTCTACACTGTGACTGGTGAAGATTACAGTTTAAGTCAGGGCTCAAGGGTCCAGAAAAATATTCAGTGCTCTTAACTATGATGAACATTTGTCAGGAGTGTTTTAAACTACATTCATTCTCCTGCACTGAATTATAGAACTTAAAGAAAAAACATTATCACAGAGGGACTCTGAAAATCTCTCTCTCTCTTTCTCTCTCCCTTGTTTTTTAATATTCCCTTCTTCCCTTCAACTTTCAGGAAGATGAAAATTAAACAAATATAACAAGATATTTCTCTTATGTATATACAGTAGAAAAAATATCAGCAGTAATTCCAAAAAGTGTTTAATATTGTGTAGTTGAATAATTTCCCAAACAATAACAAAAATACTGATGACCCACAATGTGGATTGGATTTTTAGTGTTAAGCAACACCAGTAAAAAGTGAATCTGAAAGATAAGCAGTTATTAACAGACACAGTGACTTTCTGTAAAACACAGTCTCTCCGTCTTCTCTGTATTCGTAGCATGGTTTGAAGATTTATTCTGGAAATCCTTTGCTTTAGTACATATATGTTTATGCCCAGTTATTAATTTATCACCTAAAGCATTGTCTAAATGCTGAATGAGTGCATTTCATACTGTTCACAAGAGTTGTAGAATTTGGCTTTAATGAGCAATAAATTACCCAAGAGAGAGATGTGCTATTAACAATCATAGGGTCAAATGCTCCTCTACCACTGGGGATCCCTATTCAACAATGGCAAACACCTAAGCAGACAGTGAAGGAAAGACACAAGTCTAGGCTTTATTAGTCTTCACTCTTTTAACTTGTATTTTACAGATCAGGCTGTGCCACTGACATTCTCCAGGGCAATTAGCAAGATGATTGCCATTAATTACAGTGTTTCATCATAGGTAGCACTTCTGACCTCAGAGAATGACGGTGGGAAATGTGCCTTAGATGTCTTTCTATAGATCTGGATCATTTCTCTCCGCTACTATCGTCATAGGAAAAATGGGCGACAAAAGATGGAGTTTTCTTATTATAGCAGAAAAGGAAGAGCTGTCCAGGCCCCCTTTAATGTGTTTCCTCTAGAAATGAGAACAAGCGTGTGACATCAGAACTGAGGAAGCCGTATGAACCTGCTCCCTGTGAAGGAAAGGAGACCAAAACTCCTGTTCAGGCTCCAGGGAATGAGCAAGCAGGCATTCTTCAGATGAGACAGGAAAGGAGTGAGCTGCTGGCCTCTTCACAAGTCAGGTTGTATAATTGTCCAGAATGCATCTTCACTAAGAGACAAAGCCTCATGTTAGATTTGGGCAAGGTTTCCTGAATGAGACATAGCATAGTTAAAGTCAGCTTCACCTTTGGCAAACTTCTTAACATTCTTGTATTAGGTATTTCCCTTGTTGCTGTGGCAAAACACCTGACAAGAAGCAGCTTCATGGTGGGAGGGGTTATTCTGGCTTATGGGACAGATTGAGAGGACACAATCACTGTGGGGAAGTCGTGGTAGCAGGAGCTTGACCTAGCTGGTCACATGGCATTCACAGTCAGGAAGATAGCCTGTGGAATGGAGCCACCAAAACTTAGAATGCATCTTCTCATGTAAGTTAACTCAGTCTAAAAATTCCCTCACAGACTTGCACAGAGGCGTATTCTTTAAGTGGCTTTGTATCCTATCAAACTGACAACCAATATTGTTTTCTTTTGACTCTATTTTATTCAATTTTTCCAAAATTCATGCAATATATTTTGGTTGTCTTTAGATTCCCCCTCTACTACCTGCATCCCCATCACTACTCCTCACTCAATTATATATATTTATATGATATATGATATATTTATGCCTATGGACCCAAATTTCTGCCCCCAAATGCTCTTTGGTATGGGATCATCACTAGAACCCAGCCAACCTACTAAGAATGAAGCCCATATCTGATATTGATAGCAGGCCTAGGAACGGAGGCTAGACAGGTCACAGACCATAGTGGAGAGCCTAATACTATTATGCTACTAAATAGATGTAGTCTTAAGCTGACTCCTAATGACTTATTGTTATACACATAGAGTAATGCATCTTTCAGCAAAGAAGATGAATGTGTGTAAAACACTTAGATTCTTACTTCTTTGTAGGAATTTTGTATGTGTGTGTGTGTGTGTGTGTGTGTGTGTGTCTTTTTGAGGCAGGGTCTCCCTGTAGGTCCAGTGGCCTGGAACTCACATAGATCTGCCTGCCTCTGCCTCTGCCTCCCAAGTGCTGGGATTAAAGGCATGTGCCACCTGGCTAGAAATTCATTTTTCAGTAGAAATAAATGTACATTAATGTGTTTTATTGCTTCTTTCCATGTGCTGTTTAGGACTGTCCTCTGACAGACAGATGAAATTTTCCTGAGCTCAATTGTGTCCACTTGCTTGAGATCATCACAGTGGGTTTGTTGACTTCTCACTCCCCCACCATAGAACGAGGGTCAGGGAGAGTCACAGGACCCTCACATGGGTGTCCAGCCATATCTGCATATCTGTCATTGGTGATTAAGCTCTATTTACAGATTAAGCTCTATTTACAGGAGGGACTAGAATATATAGGCTGGGGAAGACTAGGGGAGGCTCTCTTGACATTGTGACTATGGGTTGTCATCATCTGTGCTTGGGTGAAGACTTGCAGCTATGTCCTTAGATGGGGAGTACCCTACTCTTGTATGTAAACTCTCACTATTTCTCCATAAGTATGAATAAACTAAATTGCTTGGTTTCCCAGAGTACATTTTGGTGGAATTGAACCTCAGTTTGTTGATGGGACCAAGGAAGGATAGGGTGGACATCTCACCCCAAGGAATTTTAGCAACACAGTGTTTAGACTGGCTCTTAACTATCAATTATATTATATTAAACTTTGATTTTGTCATTTTTCTGCTCCTGTCCAATAGTAACCTCTGGTTTGCAATTTGGCTTTTTTCTATCATTTCACTCCCTGTCAAATTGTTTAAGAAATAATTGTGAGAAAATTAAGAATAATAAATTTAATTTTAACTTGACAATTTTTCTTCCAAAGTAAAACCATGCTTTTGATACATGTAGGGGAAGACAGGTAGGGAAATCAGAATCTTCAAATCACACAGTATCTTCTACATGTCTGCATGGTATATGTTAAGATTTCCATTCTTAGCTGAAAAAAAAAAAAAGAACCCCTGAATCCACAAAGAATAAGTAACATTAGTGAGTTAATGATTTCTGAAAGTTTTCAATTATATAAGGGCCATTTTAAAGGCATAAAAATATCAGAGATCATTGTATAATAAAAGTCCTATCATATTGTTTAACTGAGAAAATATATAGTAATAATAACTAAGTACAGATTTATAGCATTTTAGAAAACAGTAGGAATGCAATTAAAATGAAGGAAGTGTGTTGGTTATTTATATTCAGCCTAATCATAATATGTAATAGTTTACATTTTTAGACTTTTGCAATAGCCATGCATCCAAAGTTTCACAATCAACAGTTTGAGGAACCACACACCAAAAAGAATCCATTTTTCTCTGATTACACAGCATACCTTTTGGCAGTGTTGAAGCATTTCTTAGCTATTTATTTCACCTATCACTAAGATTTATTTTGGTAAAAATATGATATGTGCCGGGCATGGTGGCGCTCCTTTTGTCCCAGCACTTGGGAGGCAGAGGCAGGTGGATCTCTGTGAGTTCAAGGCCAGCCTGGTCTACAAAGTGAGTTCCAGGCCAGCTGGGGCTACAGGGAAACCTTGTCTCAAAAAGACCAAAAAAAAAAAAAAAAAAAAGTGACATACAAATGAAATAAAATCAATATAAACGTTGACATTTTTATTTTTATTAAGACAAGTTAGAACCTGCTTAGTTTTCTAAAATAAGTATGGTTGAAAAATAAGCTTTTTAAAGAGCCCACATGAATAGGTGTTTAATTTTAATGTTAATGACAACCTCAAAACTAATATTAGTCAGGAAGGTGTTTTTTTTTTTCTTTCACACCTGCTTTTTTCTTTTAAATTTGTTTTTATTAAATTTTGCTGTTTTTCATGCAGAATATCTCAAACAATCTGAATCATCTTTATAGCCCAGTCCCCACCACCACCCTTCCATAGCACCCCCCCCCCTTGGAACCCATATACTCTGACCTGGGTGTAAAGGCCCACTGTATCAAGTCAGTGTCCCCAGACATTTTCCGGTGCAAGTCCATCCACTTGAGGTCTAGTCAGATCCCTCTTATCTATCCAAACATGCATCATTTTCTTCCTTTTTTTAACAGAGTATAGGGTGGGGTTTATTTACATAAGAGTGGGTGCCCCCCATTTATGGCTACACTGGAAAGTCCACACTCAAATATAGATCCTGTGACTTCCCAACAGCTGCAGAAAATGGTGAGAGAGGGGCCTCCTGGCATTCTGGGCTTATACATCCTGGCCCCGCCCCCAAATGCAGCTAAGGTCAACTGATTAGGTGGGAGGAGTAATTGACTTCCCTCTCCCTGAATGAGCATGGGAAGGAGGTGTGACTGTAGCTTGCCGGCAGAGTGGTGGGAGGACACTTCCAGTTAACACTCCGTCCCTTCCTCCAGCTCTTAAAGAATGTAAGAGATTGTTAAACTTTATCTTAAGCAAAATTCCTTTATATTCTTTATGATAATATGAAGAAATAAGTCATTGTCATCAATACTGAAAGTTTTCAGATCAAATAAAAGACAATATAAATATATGAATATACGAAGCTTAAAAACTCTGTATAGCTGTGTTAATTCAACTGTGAACCTAGAAACTTACAGCTACTTGTGAAAGAGATGTATCCTTGCTCTGGAGTGTGTTACTGAATATGTTAAAAATTAAAAAAAACTCCAACATAGCAAAATGTATAATCTGCAAATACTGATCAAATTAAAGCTACATGAGTCTATCAAAATACTTGCATCCATCGTAAACAACTGTAAATGGCAGACAATTTAGTAAGAAAAAAGGCAACAGATTTGAATAGGCATTTTTATTGAAAAAGGCTATGCAGTTGGCTAATAAACACAAGAAAAGGTGTACAATTTAAATATTTATTATGCAAATGCAAATTAAATGCTAAAATTCTACTACATATGTACCACAACGGAAAGAAAATACCTGATTACGCTAATTACAAGGAGGACACTGAGGAATTAGATCTCTCATAAACATGGAAATAAATGATCGAAGATGAGAACTGAAAAGATGCTCACTTTACCCTCTCCTAACTGGCCTTTTGGAGATTACAGTGAATACTAGTTCTATTCTGGAGTGTGTCATTTGAAAGATTCTGTATTCTTTAAATTTTAAAAATACAAACATGTACATACACTGTATTCATACACATATGCATATCCATATAAAATGTTTTAATATAAAAATACCATCACATTAAAGATATAAATTTTAACATGTGAATTCTGGGGCTTGGGGCATCAACATTCATATCATAACATATCACCTACTTAAGTGTTACTGAAGATTTGGTACTAATAATGCATAGAAAATACTTTAAACAGTTAGACATGATTGTTCACCACAGTCACTTGGTGTCTTTGGTCATTTTCTTGATTTTCACTTGGCTGCCTTGTTTACCTCAGGACTTGGCTATTATCTTTGAACTCCTCCTCTGAATCAGCCATAAAGCAATCCCCCAATACTGACTACTCTACTATACAGAGAAATGACTCAGCAGTAAATCTATGCACTGCTCTTGCAGAGAACCCAAGTTCAGTTCCCAGCAACCAGATAGGGTAGCTCACAATCACCTGTACCTCCAGCTCTAGGGGATCTGATGCCTTCTTGTTTCTGTGGGCATCTGCACTCACATATACGTACCCACATGCGCGTGCATGCACGCACACACACACACGCACACAAAATTAAAAAATAAAAATAAGTCTTAAAAAATCCGGAGTCATAGAGAGATAAGTAACCTGCCAAAGCCTCACAATAATTGATGGGGCCTTCACATAGCCCCCAGCATTCTAGTTCCCCCTAAAGTGAATACAAAAACCAAGCTTGTTAGTTCAAACTGTCTTAAAATTTTTCCTGAGCCTCTGAAATTTCAGGCTCTCAAGGTCAGGCTGAGAATTACTGAGGCTCTATAGGGAAATAGTGCACCTCTCGGCCATTATCTGGCACACACCACAACTGGGCTGTGCCCTGCCTGCATTCTGCTGTGTGCAGAGTGGAAGAAAATTCTACTACTTTGAGTTCACCCTGGAAAGAGTAGCTAGACTATGTCAATGCAAAGGCTTGTTGGACTTTGTCTCTCAATAACTGAATAAAATTGATCTCATTGCTCTATGTTTATTTTGATCATCTATATAATGAGGTGATGGTAGAGTCTTCTTTAAATGTGGTATGGGGCTGGAGAGACAGCTTAACATTTAAGAGCACTGGCTGCTCTTGCAGGGGACCCAGGTTTGACTTCTAGCACCTATACAGTGGTTAACAACCATCAATAACTCCAGTTCCAGGGGAGTTCAATACCCTGTTCTAGCCTCTGTGGGCATTGCACAACACAGGTGCACTTACATCCATGAAGGAAATATACTCATACACATAAAATTAAAATAACAAATAAAATATTTGAGAATAAAAAATACATAAATGGTGGTTATGAGGATTAAGGGAGATGATGCATCAAGGATTTGTCCTGGGGCTTATGGTGTCCTTTGTTCTCATCACTGTAAACAGAGTAGTGAGATGGCAAAAGACTCCTCCCAATCCTCCTCTGCATGGGACTTCAAGGAAACAGAATTTAGAGATGTTGGGAATATCTTCAAAACTTAGCAAAAACAAAACCATGATAAATATGGTGCCTCTCCAATCTATGTGTCGCTCATTAGTTTGTAGGTCAAGGACCTTCTATCTTATCTAAAGCCAAAAGCAGGCACCAGCAGATAAACTCAGATTCAGAAACATCATCATCCTTGGGCTTTATTCTGTTCATTAGAAATCCCTACATGGCTTTGTTATGTCAAGAATGGTCTGCACATTAATAGAAAAAAGTTAATTCCATCCAAGGGCATTCTTTAACATCCTTTCAGATTATAGAGCATCTTGTATGTGATGCAAATAGCTCTAGGCTCGTCTAAATATTCTATAAACTCTGTCAGTATTAGACCAATGCCACTTGAGAAAAACTTTGGTAGATGCAGGAGTAGGGGAGGGAGAGAAATGAGCAAACTCAAGAACAGTAAGAGCTCAGACTCTGTCATCTCTAGACACTTCTGATATCGTTCTCCAAATGTCTTCCCTTCAACTTTATCCTGTGGGTGTGAGGATCCTCTTTCTTCATCAGTCTTAAAAGTTGTTCACATTGAAAAGTCTGGGAGTTCATTTCTTCGTAAGTTTCTCCATCCCCCGCCCCAAGATATAAAGTGAAAAACTCAGATAAAAGTGATATGTGGTTTGTCCGATAGTGCCCTGAGCAAGAGACCCTGAAAACAGAGAGCGAGAAGGTGAAAATTTAGTGGGACAACAGCTTTCCCATTGTTGGGGACCCCTGTTGTGTAAAGTAGCAGTCTCTCCATGTCCCGATAGCCCACGGGGCTCAGCGTTCTATGCAGAGACTCCTTTTATCAGCAGGGTGCCTCCCTACTCTCTTCCTGACTCATCTTTGAAGTAGCCGCCACAGAAATATGGCCTCTGGCTCTGAAACTGCCAGGTTTTCCTGTGTGATAATCAGGCAATGTCTGACAACCTGGCAGAAGCCCACCACTACATGTAAATGGAGCATCCTACAAAGCAA
The DNA here is from genome assembly GCF_000622305.1 of Nannospalax galili. NCBI lineage: Eukaryota > Metazoa > Chordata > Mammalia > Rodentia > Spalacidae > Nannospalax > Nannospalax galili. The sequence continues at coordinate 2,459,177 of NW_008341187.1, read as the reverse complement.
GGCTTTTGCTACTGTATCCACACTATAAATATCCTGGTTTCCCCCTAATGCTGAGTTCTGTGTCTTACTGCCTACGATCCAGTCTTCCCAGAGAGGGCTGTCTCTTCATAAACCACGACTCACGGAGGCCCTGCTTTTGCCGTCCTGCACCTCCCCTCATGACCCGGCAGCTGATGGATCTCGAACCCAGAGGGAGTGCACGGTAGATTGGGATGGAACCCGCCTGGGAGCGCAGCGATCAGTAGAGTCGCCAGCACCCAGTAGTCGCGGAGACCCACAGCAACGCGGTGCGGGACACGTGTGCACCCCAGCGCCCCATGGGAGACTGGCGCCATGCCCAGCAGCTGGCGCCCCGAGATCCCCGCGCACCCTATATCCCATCATCTTTAGATGATCATTTCAGCCCACAGAAATGAACCAGTTGAACACTAGGGGTAGTAAGTAGTTCTTAGTTATAGTATGTGGATCTTTCCCTCTGGGGTGTCAAAAGAAGGAGCTTCAAAAAGTGTCTTGGTTGTGAACAGAACAACTCTGAATTTGAGGAAAGAAAAATGTTGCTTTTTTTTTTTTCTGTCAAACAATGTGGATGTCAAGATTTAACATAATCGCTCTATACGAAGGTAAATGTTTATAATTTTGCCCCATGGCTTATTTAAATCTGATAAATAACCAGGATTAGAAGAGGAGAAAGAAGAATGTGAGGACAGGCGAGTTCATTCAATGAGGTTAGGTGCTCACTCGCATTTAAAAGATTTCTGGAGAGCCAGAGGCTGGTGGATCTCTTTGAGACAGAGGCCACCCTGGTTTACATTGTGACTTCCAGGTGGGCTGTAACTAGGGAGACCCTGTCAAAAAAAAAATCGAAAAGACCAAAAAAGAGACTTGATCACATATGAAGATGAACTGTTTTATATGGTACAATGTGTGGGACCAACGTGATAAAAGAGAAAACTATTCAGCCACTGAAAATTAGTACCTGATTCATCAAGTCATCTATTCATAAGACAAGGTAGAGAAAGTCATAGCACAGGAACTGGGTACAAGGACATTTTTATCTTAAATCCTTTCTACAGATAGGACAGACAAAAAAAGAGAAAGGAAATGTTCCTGGAGTACAGCAGATGGCTTGATGCACACTACCAATGATTTGTGGGGACACAGCAAAAATGACAGTCTTTATTGTTCTCTGAACATAGCTTCTGATGATAAAAGCAAAGTCCACACACAGGCTTAAAAATTTGCAAAAGTGCTAATACAATTTCATGAATGGATACTGCACTTCATCTATTATAAGCCTGCAAGGTCATTCCTTACCATATGTCATAAATACACCATTTTTACTGATAGGTGAAAATTCCAGTCTGAAAAGAGCTATGAGACAGCAGTCAAAACAGACTTCCAAAATAGTTATAAGAGAAGGGAATACTGAGAGACACTTATCTTTTTATTGCTTTCCCTTGTGTGTGTGTGTGTGTGTGTGTGTGTGTGTGTGTGTGTGAGTGTG
>NW_008341187.1:2316646-2446818 GCF_000622305.1 Nannospalax galili | reverse complement strand
CATATAAGTACATAACAGTTACTAATTAGTAAAGATGTTTCTTTTTTTAAATTTAAAGATGTATTTAAGAAAATTTCTTGATTCCCTCTGGTATGCACTCAATAACCTACTCTGCCTTCTCGTAATACCCTGCTCCTGTGTCACACTTCTTACAGAATGGCCTCCTTTTCTTATGAGACGGTACCATCATGGAATAGAAAGGCAGGATTGTCTCATTCACTCTTGGACTCCGTATTGAGTAAAGCATTTGGGACATGTTATATACTCTGTAATACAATTTAGCAAATAATGTCAACTCAAGGTTATGGATGGATCTCCTTTCTAACTTCCTAACTGGTGTTACTTGGGCTGGTTTTGTCATATAAAATAGTTTTCCCAGTTAACTTTGAAATTCATGAAGGCCATAAAACCATGAGAATAATATGCCTGCCCCATGCCATATTTGAAATTTTATCATTTTTTTTAAATTAAAGTTTAATTGGGTAACATACTTTGTTTGCTAAATACGGATGTGCTATTAGCTTTGCTTGACTTTCATCAGAGAAAGTCCTTCTAGGCCACACTAAAAGGCCTCTCTCACTGTCTTCAATGGTTGACAGGTCTGCCAATACACTGACATGCATTTACTGAGCTATGGGAACCTTCCTCTTCCTCTCTTCTAGGTATATTTCTCTGACCCAGCTTCTTTCTGGGTTTTGCCTTATATCACTCCCAGTGACTAGTGTTAGCCATGGCCTGATGTCTGTGTCTGATGATGAACCTTGTCCACGCATCCATATCTAGCATTAAACCATTAGAAAGTCATTGTCTTGTGTTCTGTCTCTACTTCACCCCACCTTCCAGAATCCCAGTCCCACTTAGGATTCATGAGCCTACTTGCTACATTTTTAGACAGTTCTCATTGCTAAGGAATATATCTTTGTGTTCTTCTAAAATTATCTTCCCCTGAGCATGAGCTATTTGAGTTCCAATAGACAGTTTGCTTTTTGAAAGTCATATCCCATTTATTTTGGTATCTCCAGGATCTATGACCATGACTGGCACATGGAAGATTCTGCTGGATAAAAGCGGATGTCATTACTTCCAAAGCTACACTGTGTGAAAAGCGATTCTCTTATTTGTAGTCAGGTTTTCAAATATGTGAGTAATGTTATAGAGCTCTGCATTAAACTGCTTTTATAAGCTAGGATTCCCTAGTTTCTTAAGCCATTTTATATTTGCGAGGCCGAGTAACTGACACAGAAGTACTTGATAAATGTCTATTAAGAGTCTCTCTATAGCAAATATTGATATGCAGGATGATCCATATAGCTTTAAAAGATATTGGTAACATTAAAAATGAAATAATGGTCAAAATGATTATTGTATCCAATATTAATGAATATAATCTTAACTTTTCAATGAAAAGGAATCTTAACAAAAAGAGCATTTAGCAAATGCACCCATGTGCATACAAGTCTACACATGCCCATAACTTGAGACACTTTAATTTTAAAATATTTTCATTTTGTGCTTCATTTTGGCAAAATATCTCTGATAATTCTCCAGTCTCATTGCTTGCCAATTCCCATGTGCCCCCAGTGAATTGTTTAGATATTTTAACCTCAATGTTTTAACATGTCACAGGAAAAAGTTATCAATATCCTGTTTTTAATGAAACACATTTTTCCACTTTCTATTGAAAGAAGCACAAAAGCAAAAGCATCATCTTCTGTTGTTATGTGGAAAGATCTGCAAAGAAAGAAGGAAAGGCAGAGGAAAACCAATGATTCAATCTATGAAGATAAAAATCATGCTAAAAATGGTGAAGGACTCACCCAGACCCTAGATGCACCTTAATTAGGTGGGGATAATTGTCAATGTATCTTTAAAAATGCATTGCACACAGGATGCAGGCAGTGTACAGTTGCATCCTTCCCTTTCTCTGAGAACTGCTAGACTTAATCATTTGTAGAAATTAAGAAAAGCTGAGAATTTTTTTATTAAACTAAGTTTTATATCCAGAAACATTTGATGTGGAATGAACAACTCAATGCTTTTCTGCATTTTATTCATAACATGCTAGTTCCTATGATGGCACATTGACTCTACAATCTATATTCAAATGAATTTTCACTTTTGTGGTCCAAGAATTGGGAATGGAATGGAAGGAGGGTGGACTTTAGCATCTCTTAGAATGTGCATATGATCACAATGCCAAACCATATCAGCTGATTTTGGCAGAATTACCAGACCTATTGAGACAGATGGAAAATGAAGGGCCTTCTTCCCAGCAAGACTGTGGAACACGTGGCTTCACAAAGGTGCAGGGAAAAGGGAAGTGCTCGAGAAAGCTGTTCTGTGTTTCCCTTAACTGAGGGGCTCACGAGTAAAGAAGGTTTCTTTCTAAATAGAAAAATACTATTTTAAAGAGTACTGCTATGCACTAGTAAATGTGTTTGTGTGTGTGTGTGTGTGTGTGTGTGTGTGTGTGTGTGTGTAGATGAGACAGATGGGGGGAGAGAGATTATATTTGTTTGTTCATGCTGGCATTCAGTCATCTAGTATTTTCTGGACATAATATAACTATTCTGTGGGATAGGAAATTGTCCTCTCCCAACAAACACAACAGTAGCCACTGGTTTTCAGACTGTTGGGTGTCCCCCATGCTGTAGGCACAGGTCATAATTGCCTATCTCAAGCAGGGAAGTAGACAGTAGTTGCTTGCCCTGTGACCCTCACATTACCTCTGCTGGCAAATGGGTCTGAGGGGATTCCATGGAATAGGCTGTAATCAGTTTCCAAAGGAAATGCTTCTATTTTAAAATAAAAGGCAGCAAGGAGGGAAAGATTCCTCTGGCTCTGATTCTCCTTCTGACAAACCACTGTTTGGAAGGCAGATCTAATTCTCCTACCGCCTCCACATATCTGGGGGCTGTGCAAGAAAACCCTCTGTACTGAGATTGTTCCATTCTGCACATGCATCTCATAAGGAGGAGACAACCTTGTGGAGAAAATGACACAGGGGCCTTTGAGAAGGTTCTTATGCGAGACCTTCAGAATCCAGTGAACTGGGAGCTTCAGAAGTCCCTCAGGCCATGCACTACCCATGGTGTGAGACTTGAGGGGTGTGTGTGTGTGTGTGTGTGTGTGTGTGTGTGTGTGTGTGATCTCATTTGCCTGCTTTTCTGTGTGTCAGAAGCCAGGTAGCCCAAGACGCTAGGTTTTTTATTTTATTTTATTTTATTTGAATTAGAGCATATGTTCAAACTGTCTCCCCAAACTCCTGACTGAGCTGCCAAAAATAATATGACTCCTGAGACGAGTGATGAGTAATACTCCTGCACAGCACTAAGGGAGATGGAGGAGAGTGCTTGTAGCTGAGACTTCAAAGAGGAGACTCAGTGGAGAAAAGAATCAGAATGGCTGTGAGAACTGATGGAATAAACACCCTCATCCTCTCCAATATTCTCCCATGCTCTCTGTCATAATGAACCAGAGTCAGAAGAAAAAGGAGGATATCAAACAGATTCTCAAAGACGACTCTCCAAAAACATAAAATTAAGAAATAAAAATGGGGGCTGGAGAGATGGCTCAGCAGTTAGGAGCACTGGTTGCTATTGCAGAGGACAGAGGTTCAGTTCCCATACACCCACATGTAACTCCAGTTGCAGGGGATCAGATGCCATATTCTGACTTCTGTGGGCATTGTATGAATAGGTGCACCTACATACATGCAGGCAAAATACTCACACACATTTTTACAGTATTTGAAAAAATATTTTATTTATTATTTTATTTTATGTGTATGAGTGCATTGCCTACATATACATGAGTGCACCCGTGTTGTACAATGCAGCAGAGGTCAGAAGAGGGCGTCCGAATCCTCTGGGACTGGAGTTAAGGACAGTTCTTAGCCATGTGGGTGCTGGGAATTGAACACAGGTCCTCTGCAAGAGCAGTCAGTTACTTGTTGGTAGTATCAAGATCATTTGACACATCTATGTTTTCTGTCTTCTTTGTTGTTCTGCTTTTTGAGGCAGGGTCTCCCTGTCGCCCCAGCTGACCTGGAACTCACTATGTAGACCAGGTTGGTCTCGAACTCCCAAGTGCTGGGATTAAAGGCAGGTGCCACCATGCCTAGAAAGAATACAGTATTTTTAATATCCAACGAATTTAAAGGTTATGCTCTTTCAGAATGTATTTATACTGTCTTTATTGTATAGTTTTGAGGTCTGAAAATTTCTGAAAGTTTCAGTGATTATCAGTTATGCTTTGAGAGCTTGCCTAACAAAATCTAGTGAATGACAGCAAATACAGTATTGGTTTTCAATTCTGGCAAAACACTTCTGAAACCAAGTTTTCATTTTCTGGCTACAGAGTTTTTTAAAGGTAAGAAAATGTTCTTGATTTTGAAATTACTTTGAATGCCCTGTAGCACAGCAGGATAGCTATGGTTACCCATATTAATTGGCAATTTCAAAAGAGCTAGCACAGAGGAGTCTTGAATGTTCCTAGTACAAAGTCAAAGACTTGATAGGTCATATATTTGATAGGTATAGCAGGTCCTCTGGTCTGATCATTACACATCCTTTTTGGATTAAAATGGTTCACTGTTTCCCATATATATATGGGCCCAGTATTGGAAGCCAACACAGTTTTTAAAGCTAAATGTAGTGGTGCATGTGTTTAACCCTAGCCCTCAGGAGGCAGAAGCAGGAGGATCTCTGTGAGTTTGATTCCTATATAACAAGTTCCAAGCCAGCCAAGGATACATAGTGAGACCCTGTCTCAAAAAGAAAAGAAAAGAAAAGAAAAATATCAAAGTATTCTTACATTTTAAAAAATCCAGAGATTGTGTAAGATTCACCTTTGATTGAACTATAGTATCTTCTCGTCAGGAAAAACAGTTTACTAAAGGTTTGATAATTAATTCTTATGTCAATGACATAAAACACAAGTAGACAAACAATGTTTGCACTGGGAATTTGCTTCACACCTACTGAAAATAGGAGCAATCCTGGGTCCTCTCAGCATATAACATTACATACAACATTACATATAATATAACATACAACATTACATATAACATTACATACAACATTACATATAACATTACAGAGTCCTTAGTTTTTCATCACTTTGGAACAGTTGAGAAACTATCATAGCCCTCTTTGGCTCCTTGTGGAGCAATCTGTGTGTGTGTGTGTGTGTGTGTGTGTGTGTGTGTGTGTATTTGTGTGCATTCACACATGTATGTTGGCTTTTGAACCCAGAGCTTTCTGCCTCCTAGGCAAGTGCTTTACCATTAAACTACACCCCAAGTTATAAATAAAGAGTACCAGATACCATTGATCAAGCATAAGCTAACTCAATAAAATTAAGTAATTTGGCAATGGATATGAGATGTTAGAGCCTCAAGCTGAAGAATATCTCATCATTTTCTGAACTTTCCCAAAGAAACAAATTTGAGTAATTTGTTTTGAGTTACTAAATGTGGTGGTCAATTTTACTGTTAATGAGATTTAAACCACCATGGGTACCAACTCCTGAACATATCTATGAGGGAATTTTGAGATTAGGATAATTGAGGAATGAAGACCCACCTTAAATGTGGGCAGTACCGTGGCATGAGCTGAGGTCTAGGACTGAATGAAAAAGGGAAAGTGAGCTAAGTACTGACACTCATCTCTCTCTCTGTTTCCTTACTGTAGACACAATGTGACCAGATGCCCCAGGTCTTACTGCCATGCCTTCCCCACCATGATGGACTGGACCTTGAAACTGAATCAAAATAAACCTTTCCTTAAGTTGCTTTTGTTGGGGCATTTTGTCACAGTAACAGGAAAAGTAACAAATATACTATAATTCATATGATTCTTTCAAGTTAAAATAATTCTTGGGCCAGGCATGGTGGCATACGCCTTTAATCCCAGCACTTGGGAGGCAGAGACAGGTGCATCTCTGTGAGTTCAGGGCCAGCCTAGTCTACATAGTGAGTTCCAGGACAGCTGGGGCTACAGGGAGACCCTGTCTCAAAAAGACCAAAAGAACAAAAGAAATAATAATTCTCATAAAGTTCATTTAGTCTTTAAAATTTAGAAAAGTGCATCAAAGAACAACTTTTACAACCTAGTTCTCAAAAAGACCAAAAGAACAAAAGAAATAATAATTCTCATAAAGTTCATCTAGTCTTTAAAATTTAGAAAAGTGCATCAAAGAACAACTTTTACAACCTAGCAACATTGATTCTGAGGGTGGTTAACTTCTGGTTTTAAAAATGAAAAAGATAAACTCCTTTCCCAACTCTATAATCTAGTTTGAATCTGTGTTTTGGAACTTCCTAACACAAAATGTACTGTTTATCATGGCAGCTGTCCTGGAACACTGTTCAAGGGTTTACTATCCATTTTTATATTGTATTAGATACAAAATGATAGTTGTAGGGCTCGAGAGATGGTTCAGCAGCTAAGAACAGTGGACACTCTTACATAGGACCTGGGTTCAGATCCAGAATCCACATGATGGCTAACAACCTCCAGTAACTCTATTTTCAGGAGATCTGACACCTTCTTCTGACCTCCACAGGCATTGCATGACATGAGTGCACTTACATATATTCAGGCAGTATACTCATACACATAAAATAAAAATAATAAAAATTAAATACTAAAAAATATTAAAATGATAGCTGTAGAAATTCTTCTATCCTTTACTTCAAACAACCCTCCGAATCACTTGTTTATTCTTCTTGCTGTTATTTTTTATTTTCGATAGGAAGAGAAAAATTCATATTTCACCAAACATTGGAGATTTCTTTTTTTATCTGTCCATGAGAGATGAGTGCATGCACGTTTTTAAAAAGCATCAAATCAGAATTTCAAAGATGGTCAAAGAACTATCAATTGCTTGTTGGCAGATACTGAGAACCTTCCAAGAGGAACTATCACACAAAACTTATTTCAGTAGCACAGTTATAGATACAAACAATTCAAGAAGCACTTGGTTGATTGGGGGAAGTGAGCCATTTCAACACAACCCAAGATGATCGTCTCATGAATTCCACTTAATAAAAAGGATTTAATTCTCACATGGTCTAGTGTACTTGTTTCCAAGCAGTGACATTCAATTCTGTCTAGTTTCACTAAGTAGAGGTAATCTAGGTCTTCTAGAAGTGTGGCCTCTGGTGATAATTACTGCTTTATTTTACCCTCTGTGGGAGACAAGGATAAACCTAAAAGGCAAAAGCTTATCACAATGTGTCAGGATGCTTTGAAAATAGAATCTGGATCTCCAGGTGGAGGGGCAGAATCCTCATACATACCATTTGTTTCTTGCGGAACTACATTTTCAGAAACACTAAGGAGTTGGTTGTTTTGGGGGGAGTTGTTTGTTTTTTCTATAAGGAAAAATCACAGTAAAGTCAGAATCTGTTCCCCTATTATGTATATTAAAAATTCACATAAATACAATGTTAACTCCAGTCATTGATTTCAGTACCTCTTTAGACGATATTCACTCAATGGTATTAAACAAATATCTTCAAGCATCTGAGCTACACTGTGGTAAGTTTAGAATCAGTGAGAAGAAAGTCATGCCAAAATTAGTAATGTAATTCAATCATTATTTATCAAGTGTCATGTTAAAGAGAGATGGGAATCCAACACATGGTACCAAAGACCTCCGTTAGGCTACTGAGTGACATCTGTTTTTACAGCAACAGGACGATAATAGGTGCTGTCCACGCAGCCCTTCCCAGACCTGCCACCTGCAGTGAGGGAAGGAGAAGAAATGCTGGCAACGCTTTTTAAAGAATTTCTGTTGAGAATCACGTTTGCTTGTATTTCATATTTCTGTAAATATACTAGGGGAAGGCTAGTTCCCTTCATCCCAAATATAGCAATAGGAAATTAAATTCTGATGGGCACCCAGATTCCACCAGGAGAATGTAAATAGAAGTGATGAGAGCACCCTCTCCCTGCTAGAGCTACAGGTGGGGCTCCCTGCCAGGGGTATATGTGTGACTCTCTGCCCAAGCAAAATAACTCTTTTTCCAAGGCAGCTCCATCACTCCCTACGGTGCAGAAGCATGTGGGTATTGAAGAGGGTCGTTAGGGGCAGAGGGCTGACTGTGGAGCACCCAGCACTGTGTTTCATGGGGATAAGAAGGAAGAATACACCTTTGATATGTATTTTTACATTTTGAAATTTCTATTTCATCAAGATTTAAAAGAATCCACAGACACTCATATCCACAGGCAGCACTTGCAAGCTGGGCACCTTCTAAGATCTGGAGCTTAACAAAAATGAATAACAGTCCTCTTCCAGGGGCAAAGTCCATTGTATCTATTAGTAAAACTAATCAGACAAGTAAGATTTGAAAGGCTAGAAAAATAGTGGTAACAAAAAACAGAACTTGGTTATTGTTTAAAAAAAGAGAGAGTAAAGGAACATACTGTACTGTCAGAAAAAAGAGGCAAATTTCTTCTAAGGCGTTTGAGGAATGTTAACAAATAATCTCCGAATTTTGGAACTGATTTTTTTTCACTACCTAAATATTATTCAGGAAAGCGCAACAATGCTGTTGAATAGGGAATAGGAATGGCATTCTTAAAGTAAAATAAAATAGGTTTATTTTGTAGCTGAACCACAATGAATAACTGAGCACATCTATTTGCCTGTGCTTTCCTTCTTTCACCTCTGTGCCCCACAAAAGACTGAAACCAAGACAGAAACAGATTTTCCTTCTAGTTAGTGGGGAATCTTATAAAAATACCTAAAATGGGGCTGGAGAGATGGCTCTGCAGTTAAGAGCACTGGCTGCTTTTGCAGAGGACCTGTGTTCCATTCCCAGTATCCATATGGCAGTTAACAACCGTCCATAATTCCAGTTCCAGGGGATCAGACACCCTCTATTTTCTTAAGAAATAGTATCCTTATTCTTCACAAGCAATCGAGACACTGCTGTGAGAGAGGAAGAGGGAAAGGAACTGACCACAGAGGAAGACCCTACAAATCAAGCTCTCTCTCGATTTGCTGGAGGCAGGCTGGACAAAGGCCATCTTTCATTGCTTCTTGACTGTGGATGCATCATGACCAGCTGCTCTTAGCTCCTGCCACCTTGACTTCCCTGCCATGATGGACTGCTCCCTTAACTGTAAGACACAATAAACCCTTTCTCCCCTAAGTTGCTTTTGTCAGGGTTTTTTATTACAGGCAATGGGCAAAGAAACTAAGACATGGCCCAAGCAACAAAAAAGTAGAGGTGACACTTGTTAAACTGGTAAGAATCTGTGAAGTAGCAGTAGGTGAGTAGATACAAACCTGTGGAGTTCTGGGACAGGTTAGAACTGAAGGGGAACATTTGGAAATCTACAAAACACAGACAATATATAAAACTGTAAAAATGTATGATTTCACCTACAGAGTAATACAGAAACTTACTGACCCAACAAATCACATCACAAGAACAAGGATCACTGTAAATCACAAAGGAAATGAAGAAAGAGCAACCAAAGAGGGAGGAGGAAAGCCAGACAGATGGTCCAGCTGGAAAAGAAGGAATGCACATATCATGAAGCGCACCCTAGCTTTGCAAGGTTGTAGTTGAGTTGAGAAGTCAGGACTAGCCATGAAAGACTGCAATTATCTACACAACAGAGCACAGAAGGAAAACGGGGAGAATTGCAGGACAGCTCTGATTTTTCTTTTCATCTTAATTTTAGCCAAGGGAACAAAAAAGAAAAGAAACATCAGAAAAGAAAGAAACATATATTTGAACGAAAATATAGATCAGGGGAAATTGTCCATTAGTGACACAAAACCTATGTGTGAGAGCTACATAAATACAATGTCAATGATAGTTCATCAACAGACACTGAACAAAATAGCTCATAAGTAAACATCGAAAAGATCAACTAATCTTTTGAATTTCATATGATGCTCTACTTTTTGCTAAAATAAAAGTAACTCAAACCAAATTTGAGGATTGGCTCACTGTATCAATACTCTAAATTCTAGAGTAAGTTCTTGTCCTAGTTTGTTTCTTCATTGCTGTGACAAAACACTCTGACCACTACTAACTTGGGGAGGAAAGGGTTTATTCAGCTTATATCTCCCAGGTTGCAGTTCGCTAGGGAGCCCAAGGTAGGAATTCACGGCAGGAACCTGGAAGCAGGAGCTAGAGCACAGACCATGGAGGAATGCTGCTTACTGGCTTGCTCCCCTGGCCCCTTTTCAGCCTGCTTTCTTATGCTACATAGGCCCACCTGCCCAGGGGTGGCACCACCCACAGTTGGCTGGGCCCTCCCACATCACTCATCAAGAAAATGCCCCTTAGACATGGCCGCAAGCCAGTCCAATAGAGGAAATTCCCCAGTTGAGGCTCCTCAACCCAGGTATGTCAAGTTGACACTAAAGCTATCCAGCACAGTTCTTTTCTAAGATTTATTTTTATTTCTTATTTATGTGTATGTGTGTGTCTGTGTGGGGTTATGCCACATGTGTATGAGTGCCCATGGAGACCAGAGAGGGTGTCAGAGTCCCTGGAGCTGACTTACAGGCAGTTGTGAGCCACCTAATGTAGGTATTGGGAACAAAACTCAGGTCCTCTGCAAGAGCAGCAAGCATTCTGAACCTCTGAGCCATCTCTCCAGCCCCCTTAAGTATGATTTTTTTGTCTTTGCAGACTCTTAACATCTTGTCTCCCTCCTCCTCTTTATTTTTTTCTCAACCACCTCCTCCCCCATCCACCCCCTCCTCCTTCTCCCTTTCTTTCTCTTCTTCCTCCTCGTCCTACTCCTCCTGTATTAGCATATGGGACTAAATGAACAATCCACCTGAGTTCATCATTGAGAACATTGGTCACCAGTCTCTCTCTCTCATTCCTTGTTAGTATTTGCATATCTCTGAATCCTCTGTTTTCTTTGCTGTCAATGGTCTCCAGAGCACCTTTACTCAAAGAGACAGAAGAAGAGTTCCTTCATTATTACTTTTTGACAGTAAGACACTCACAATTATGAGCAATAATCCAAAGCTTGGGAAGCAGCTGAACTGCTGAACAGTTTTTCTGAAACTAGCGTGAATAATGAATTATTTAAAGGCAAGTAAACTGCTATGAAAAATTTAAAATCCACCCCATTATCATTTCTGGAACTCTGGCAGCAGGACACCTAGGCATATTAATTGGCATCTATCAAGCCTGTTATGCATGGAAGGTAATAAACATCAGGATATTTGAGAAATTAAAATCTAATGAGAACTCATCTATAAAATAATTCATTTCACTGATGCTTACCATGTGAAAGGCATAGTGCCATATGCAACTGAATAAGAAGTCCTTCTCTTGATTAATGAAGGAAACCTCAGGACAAGAATGAAGTATTTCATTATTTTTAGTAACCCTCAACACCAAACACATAACAAATCATTCATTCTCTAAACACGTCTACTATCTTCATATTTATTGTTTTTGACCAGGAATTCCAACTCCCCAAGGCACCCTCCTCTAATGCTCTACCTTTGAAAGAATGTTTGTCACTTAAGCTGTGGCTTCCTAAGGACTTGTGGATCTCTCCAGTGGGAATTAACCCCTCCTTCCCTCTTCTTGGCAACTGAATCATTTTACTCCTACTCTCCTACTATATGGCTATTATCTCAGCCTGTCAGATTTTGAATACTTTGAAGACAGGCATTACACATTTTAAAAATCTGTTCAGTGACTAACCCAGTGCCTTAATTATAATGAGAATTTAATATATTTTTGTGAAGCTAAATTTTTTTCACAGATCATCAGCCTGAGAAAACTCAATTGAGGGAAAATAAAAGCCTCTGCATATAATTTTTGGAGAACTTGAAACACTGGTTTGAACTTACTGGGAACTATGAAAAATGAGTGAGATCTTATAATGTGTCTGACCATTACTTTTTTTTATCTCTGAAACCCCTTTGAAGCCTTTTAAAGATAAGAAAATTAAAGATCAGGGGCTGGAGAAACAGCTCAGTGGTTAAGAACACTGACTGCTCTTGCAGAAGACCCAGGTTTGAATCCTAGCATCCACATGGCAGCTAACAACTGTCCGTAATTCCAGTTCCAGGGGATCTGACAGTCTCTTCTGTCCTCCATGGGCATTGCATGACATAGGTGAACTTACCTACATGCAGGCAATACAAGCATACACATAAAATAAAAATAATAAATAAAATATTTTTTAAGAAAAGGAAATCAAAGATCATAAGGTTACCTGGCGAAATGAAAACAACACAGCTATAAGGGGAAGATATGAATCGAGCCCAGGTCCAAATCAAATCAGATTGACTCCAGGACCACTGGGCTCAAAGTCAGCAATTTGTCTACTGCTCATGTGGCCCTACTACCATGCCATCGCTGCTCTGTGCCATTGAGAGAGACAGGAAGAGCTCAGGATCTATCATCCAGTTGCTCAGCATGTGTTATCTTACTTAATGATCACAAAATTCTACATCACAGGCTTACAGAGGCTTAGTGTGGAATTGTCGCAGATAGGCAGATAGCATAGCCAGTCGTGACAAGGCTAAGCTCTGTGTCATTCGGTGTGCTTAACCAGACATTGCAGGTGTACTTTCAGCCGCTAAGGTTTGGATGATCCAGAGCCCCTGGTGCCAGCTGAGCCTGCTTTGCCTTTCCAGGCCATTTGCATTGTTTCTGGCGCTGCATCTTCTTCTCTTTCCTTTTAGAGACACACAACTTCCCAACCCTTATGCTTCTGAGCAACAGCCTTTTCTTTTCTACCCTTTCCACAGCCCAAGGCTCCTCTTCGCAGAATGCAGAAAAAGAGATCTTTCATCCGTCTACATCTCAGACACCCAAGGAGGATTCTCAAGTGGTCACAACTCAACCCAGAGCATGATGCCTGTCATGAGCCACATGCCTCTGTCTCTCTGACAAAAAAAGGAAGCTTTTTCCTGTCTTCCAGTTCCCTTATTTTCTACCTCTGTTTTCCCTGTTGTTCCTCACCCTAGACTGTTGTGTTTCTCAAATTTTACTTTAGAAAGGTTTGACAAAGTAGACAGGTGTTTCTCTCCCATTGTTGATCTTACTCTGGTGCAGTTAGGGAAAATTGAGGTGAGAGGCAAGTCAGAGTGAGAATTATTGTCCTCAATCACCACAGGAAATACTGTAAATAATACTGAACTATGGATGAAGGCAGGATGGTGGCAACGGGGACCAATTTGAACACCTCAATTCAGGAAAAGTCAGATGAGGGGTGATCAGTTGATGAGGATAAAGCAAAGTATTTCAGAGTAGGTGACTGGGAGCAGAGTCATTCCTAGAGGACAGATGAGCCCAAACTGGTGTGATAACACAGAGACTAGGAAAGGAGGCATCACTGTGTGCTGGTTGTGATGGCTGATGGTAATAGGAATAGCATGAAATGCGTCACTGCTAAGACAGCAGGAAACAGGTTTACACTGGACTGAAAGCCTGGAAGGTCAACATGCTCATGTTTGAGAAAGTCATTTTTACACTCTAGTTTCCATATAAGGAATTTTTAAAAGTTTTATTCAAAGATCTTCAGTGTCATACGTGGGGTTTAATAAAGCAAAGCCTATCAAACACATTTTATGAAGTCTGCCATTAGTTAACTGGCCAAAATATTAAATTATACACAGAACTACACATATGCTAAAAAATCCTTATGTTAAATAATGTTTCTTAAAATGAAAGGGAAAAAGAGGAATTTAAATATTAAGGCAGAGCGAAATCAAAAGGCCAAACACACTAGCTCCCAGCAACCACGTTTAAGCCTTGGATAACCCTACAGCACACTGAACTTCCAAGCAGACTACATTTTGAGGAACTACATTGCTTGTTCTTTAAATCACATCATACACATATATATTATTGTCTTATTTATTTTCTGTTGCAGCAATAAATACCCTGACAAAAGCAATTTAAGAGAGAAAGGGTTATTTTGACTCAGTTTCACAGGGATACAGTCCATCATGGAGGAGAAACATGGCACCAGGTAAGAAAGACAGTGGCGGGGCGGAACTCTGACTGGTTACATTGACTTCACACTCAGAAAGCAGAAAGTGAACAGGAAATGGAGTTGGGTCAGAAAGCCTTAAGGCCCAGATCCACTGATCTACATCCTCCAACAAGGCTCCAATTCCTAAGGCACCTAAGCAGCACCTAAACAGTACCACCAACTGAAGACCAAGTGTTCAAACAACAGCACTTAAACAGCACCACCAGCTGAAGACCAAGTGTTCAAACAACAGCACTTAAACAGCACCACCAGCTGAAGACCAAGTGTTCAAACACATGAGCATATTTGAACCAAAATGCACACACACTTCCTGTCCATTAGTTTTTTCTAATTTTATGCATATAATTTGAGTCTATTTTCTAATTCTTAATAATAGTCTCCTTTTCATGTTGATAGGAGTCATTGGAATTCATTTTCTAAAATCATATTGAGGGTGAAAGTTTCAGCCTCTTGTAACTCTTCAGACAGTACCTGCCAGTATAATTAGAGTTTGACAGAGTTTTTCATAATTTTTCCCTCCCTTGGTTCACAGTTTCATTCTTCTCCTCCTCATGATCTGCCTTGCAGGTCTCTATATTTCAATTCCCTTTTTTTCTGCAGTGACTTAGAAATAATATTCAACCATCTTTTTCCCATCATCCCTTCTTTTGTTCTGCAGTGTTTCTAGTGCTTTGCTGAATGTGGTGTGATTCAAGTGCCTCTCCCTGAAGCCCTATAAGCCCTTTGATGAGAACACTCAGCTTAATTAGCTCCAATAAAACTTTATGCTAATTTTTCACTTTTATATCCCCTACATTGTATGTCTCCTGAGATCAGAAAATGGGATCTTTTCTCATTGTATCCACTATAATCTGAGCAATGCCTGTGTCAGAGGAGGGAATCAACAACCGTTGTGGAGGGCATCAGTGCCTGGAGTGATGCTAGTGAGCTCATTTCTCTCTGGTACATACTCATGTAAGGATATGAATATAACCTTTCACCTTTTCCAGCAGTGTCCCTCATACATTAAATTGAATGGCTCTTCAGGTTATTTTAGTGATTGAAATGAATCTCTATAAAATACTTCAAATAATGCACAGCTCACATGCATGCATATGTTAGTGTATTAACTCAAGTGTGTGCTATTGAAATTCTTACAGAGGTTATTTCCACCCAGTGAGCTTCTACCTGGGGAAAATTTGCACACATACCCACCCCCTACCCTTGAGACAATTTGAGGATTAGATCACTGAAACAATGCTCTAAATTTCTAGAGTATGTTTAAGATTTATTTTTATTTCTTATTTATGTGTACATTTCTCTCTCTCTCTCTCTCTCTCTCTCTCTCTCTCTCTCTCTCCCCCATCTGCCACATGTGTACGAGCCCCCTGGAGACCAGAAGAGGGTGTCAGATCCCTGGAGCTGGAGTGGCAGGCAGTTGTGAGCCATTTGACATGGATGCTGGGAACAGAATTCATCCTCTGCAAGAGCAGCAAGCATTCTGAACCTCTGAGCCATCTCTCCAGCCCCCTAAAGTATATTCTTGTGTGTGACTCTCAACATCTTGATCTCCTCCTCATCCCTCCCTGCTCCCTCCCTCTTCTTTCTTCCTCCCACCCCTCCACCTTTTTTTCCTCCTCCTCCACCTCTTCCTTCTCTATTAGCATACAGGACTGAAATGAGGGGGACCTGGTTGATTACTGGCAGCTCCACGGTACTGACGGGGATGCTGCTTGTAACACTCAATGCACAAAAATCTTCCACACAACAAAGAATTTTCAACAATGCCAAGCTTCAGTCATCTTGGTTAAAACTTGGCAAGAAAAACACTTGTATGGATATATTTGACACTATATAATTGTCAGGATTTTAGGTTTTCTATATATAAGTTGAGGTCATCATATTAGTTTTCTTGTAACTATTGGAATAACTCCATGGTCTTTCAGAAATAACCATCCACATATGGTCGTTTCTCTGGTTTCCTTTCCTCTAGGCACATGGCGAGCTTACCTTTTCCAATCTCTCCAATAGTAGACAGAGTTCCATGATTAACAGACCAATGCCTTGTGAATAGAAGTGACATGTGTTAAGTCCATGTCAGTGCATTTAATGGCTGGTGCAGCCTGCCCAGGACTTGCTCTGGTTCAGTGATTACAGAAGCAACTGCTGACTGACATGGCAACACCACAAAGTCGAATCAGGATTCCAGAGCATTGCTCGGTACAGAACTACTCAGAGGTTTTCCCAGATTGACGTGAGCATTCACATGACCAAAAATAAATCTTTTCCTAGATTAACGGACTGAAGTTGTATCAAAACTTAACAGACTAGTTTGATTACTATTCTATAGGAAAGGGAGAACACCATTGGTTATGCTGAGCACTTTATAGTTCAAGTTGAATAATCCCTGGGGTACAATAGGTACTTTAACATCTTTAATCTATTGGTGGGAGAAAATAGGAACAGAAAATTATTGACCTGATTTTTTGCTTTTCATAGTGCCTCTGTTCATTATGGTGAGCATGCTAGGGCTTGCATTAATGGTTTTCTTTTCAAAGGATTAGAATTTGGAAGTTTTGACAAAAGCATTTGTGATATATAACCACCAACATGTATTTAAATCATATTATTGAAACCCACTTGATCTTACTGACTAGAAATTCCATCTCCAAATACACTGGAAAATTCTCAGTGGACACTTTATGATCTTTTGCTCCAAGGAAACTTCTGGGTAATTTAGCTATATATTACGGGACATTTTCTGTCACTGTTCAGCAGGACTGAATCTGTCAAGCTTGCCCTCTTGAGGACAAACAGTTGCAGACCATAAATTTTTATACCTGGATGGGATAATAAATACACCATACACTTGTTCCTCTTTGGCTACCGATGGCTATGTACTGGGCTCTGTGGGCCATGAAGGGCCTGGGATATGGAACCAGATCTCAGAGTTGGTATCTGGGATCTGTCACCTCCTGTTTTGCCATCACAGGCCTCCAGTGTCCGTATTAAAGGGTTATTCAGTTAAATATCTTATTCTATGTACAGGATCTAAAATAATAGGTGTTGTAGAGCAAGGGTTCAAATGAGGTAACCTGATATTTCCAGATTATGAATTGCTAGCCATAATAATTTCCTCATAGTGCCACTCATATTAATGAATAAAGCAACTGCTGTTCTACAAAGTAATATTTGCTTTACCAACTAACATCTCAAAATATATTTGAAAACAAATAAATTAATAATTTAAAACATAACTGTAACCCATTTTGAAATATACCACATCATGCATTCTTTATAAAATCTCCATCTTATCAAATAATGAAGGCATGGGAATCAAAGATGTGCAAACATTCACATCTTCTCAAATGGTGTTCTTAAATGATTTGGACAGAAAAGAGGTGTTTGCTAATTTTCTCTCTTATTTTTCTATCCCATTTTCAAATGTCCAGGCAATTAAATAAACATTGTAATTTTAAAATTAGGCATGAATATCATATTTCAGGTAAAACCCAAGTAAATTTATTCAAAAATTATTTTGGTGGATCTAGAGAGGATAGCCAGTTCAATATAAGAATAAAATTGTAACTATGGCTATTATGCTCTCCCTGGAAATTATGTCAAGTAGCTCTGTGAAAAGCAGATTAAAAGCCATCTTACTGGCTTTCACAATTGTAGGCCTCCACAAAGGACATGAATGTAAAATGTAGTCTCTTAAACAGCAAAAATATTATCATTGTATTAGCTCTGTGAGCTCATGAATGTTAGATTATGTTGCACATTGTAGAAACAGAAGACAACAAATACAATTATCCAAACTGGCTATAATTTTATTTATAGTTTGCCAAATTCTTCTACATTAACTGCCACAAATTATGGGAAATGAGTATAGAATTAAAATTAAATGGTTAGGAAAGGGAGAGGTGGCTCAGTGCTTGAGAGCACTTAGTGCATCATCATAAGGACGGGAGTGCAGATTCCTGCAAACACACGATAAGCCAGATATTCTGCATGTATGCTTGTAACCCCCGCCATGCGGAGGCAGGCAGAGATAGGGGGATGGCCTGGTTGGCTGCTTTCAGCCTCATCAAGAAAATGTGAGCCCCAGGTTCAAGGAGAGACTCTACCTCGAAGGGACAGATGGAAATCAATGAAGGAAGACCCCCTATGTCTTCTTCTGGGGTAGTTTACTCACACGGACACACAGACACACACATAAATAAACAAATATAAAAATGTTTTCCAAATCGAATGGTTTAATAAGGGTGCATGACCTCTGAAAATATAAAATTTAATTATCTAATACACTTGAAATATTTGATGCATTCATAATTACTTAAAATTATGTTAATAATAGGGCAATTTTTTTATTCCTAATTATATCTTATTACTCTAGATGCTTAAAAAAAGTAAGAAGTTATTAATTTAAAAAGAAGTTCTCACAGAAAACACTTATACATGCACAGTAATGAACTGGTCAAAGAGCACAGTACTAGGCATTCAATAGCTTATTAAAGTGAGATTAATTTGGGACTGGAGAGATGGCTCAGCAGTTAAGAAAGCTGGCTGTTCTTGTAGAAGACCTGGGTTCAAATCCCACCACCCACATGGCAGCCAACAACTGTCTGTAACTCCAGTTCCAGGGGATCCAACGGCTTCTTCTGTCCTCTGTGGGCATTGCATAACACAGGTGCACTTACATACATGCAGGCAATGCACACATATACATAAAATAAAAATAATAAAATAAAGTGAGATTAATTTTTGGCATTTTTCATTCACATGTAAAATGCACTGCACATTCATGAATACTATTAAACATCACTTTGTGTGGAAAATAGGACCTATATTTTAATTTCAGTAAAACTGAGAAAATGGAAGTTGGGAGATTGTGCCCTTCTACGATGAAATAAGAGGTAGCAGAGCCAAAAACTGACCTCAGGCTACAAAGATGATCAATGGCTAAAGCCAATGTGCAAAGCCATGTCTTGGAATAGAGGCTTGTAGTTTTTGATTATTCACTCATCAAATACTTAATGAATGCCTGCTACAAAGACTGCACGTGCTTATGTTACTATTGTGACAAAGATGGGGTTCTTGCATTCCTGTCCCACAACAGAATGAGGCATGGAGTATCAAGTGTACATGATCATATAGTACCAGTGGGGGTGAAAGTAGCACAAGGTGCTACTCAAGAGGAAAAATGAACATCTAGGCAAGCTCAGAAAAGTGAATAGGTTGAAGACTCTCATGAGACAGACAAAGAAAATGAGAGAAATGGGAGAATTCTGTGTAGATCACTGGGATAAAAGGATCATGGCATCTCAGGCAAAAATAATAACTGTAGTATAGATTGGTGGCTATGGGATGGGTGGAGAAAGGGCCTGTGGGAAACAATAAGTACCTTCTTAGAAAATTTAAACTTCAATCTGAGTTATGCAGGGAACCACTCATTTTTTCTCTTAACTTTATTAAATTTTAATTGCTTTTAATATATATCTTCTGATGAATTTGGATATATAGATGCGCTCAGTGCTGTGACACCAATCAAGGTACTAAACATACCCACTGTATCCAATATTTTCTTTGCGTTCTTTCATATATTTTTAATTTTTGTTTGCTTTGGTTTTTAAGAACATTGTCCATGGTATCTAGTATCTTAATATGTTTTAAAGAGCACACTACCTTGTTGTTGATTGTAGATGCATAAGACCAGAAAGTATACTTCTTGAGAAAAATAGGAGAAAGACTTCTTTATATGGTCTTGGCAATGATCTCTTGGATTTGGCACCAAAATATCAGGCAAAAAAACCCAAATCAGACACTATGTCAAGCTAAAGTTTTCTTACATTATAGAAACAATTCACAGCACGAAAAGGCAAAGGATAGAATTGGAAAAATATTTTCAGTATCTTTGATTAAAGTCTTTCTGTCCAGGGGCTGGAGAGATGGCTCAACGATTAAGAACACTGAATGTTCTTGCAGAAGACCCGGGTTTGAATTCCAGCACCCACAGGGCAGCTAACAACTGTAACTCCCATTCCAAGGGATCCGACAGCCTCTTCTGTCCTCCACAGGCATTGCATGACACGGGTGCACTTATCTACATGCAGGTGATACACGCATACACATGAAATAAAAATAATGAAATATTTTTAAAAAGTTTTCCTGTCCAAAATATACAATAATCTCCAATAACTCAATAACACAAGGATAAATAATCCGATTAAAAGTGGGTACGGGCTTGAATAGTTGTTCTGTCAAAGAGGAGTCACACAAATTGCCATCAGTCATATGAAGAAATACTCAACTGTGCTAAAGATCATGGGACTGCAGATGCTATTATACCACATCTGTTAGGGTAGATTTTATTAAAATTTAAGAGAGCCTTTGTTGAATGACATAGAGAAGGCAAACTGGAGCTATGATGGAAACCATCTCTGTTGGCCAGCTTTCAGAGTGCGAGAAGGTGTTCTGCAGGCTGCTAGGACAGAAGAGGTATCAATGACATAACCCAGCTGTGGACCCTTGGAGCTTCAATGACAACCCACCAGGAAAGATTGTGCCCACTTGTGGTATAATGGCACAACTGCTATAGGGGTTACCAGCAGCTCTCTGATTGGATTTGAGTTCTGCTCTACAGGTAGGAACCATGCATCATATTATAAACCCAATCAAAGACATATGGTGAGGGCAGTCATAGGCCCTAGTAGAGGAAATTACCACTGTTATTTAGTTAGATGGACATAGTGTCAAACTGACTTCTAAATATCTATGTTTATATTCATAGATACATGTGATGAAATTGTAACACACATATAGGGTAGGAAGGTGGAATGTTGTGTTCATCAGGCAAAATCTCATATTGATTCTTGTGAAATTTAAAAATAGAACTAGCCTGTGATCTGGCAATACCATTTCTGGGTATGTATGCAAAACATTGACCTAAAGATCTTAAAGCAGTATGTAGACCTTTAAATTCATTGTAGCATTTACTCACATTAGCCATGACATGTAGATAAACCAGACATCCAAGAGAAGATGAATGGATAAAGCAATGAGATAAATGCATAGAGTGGAATATTATCACCTCTTTAAAAGAAGGAACTGCTACTATACACCAGTCACAGAAGGCTGAGTACTATCTGTTTCCACTTACACAAAGTATCTAAAATAAACTAAGAGGAGCAGAGAATGGAATGCTGCTAGCAGGTGGTGAGAAGGGAATGAGCAGTTGCTCAATAAGTAAAGTCTCAGTTACACAGGATGAACTCATTCTACAGACCCATCACTAGGTTTTAAAAATATTAAAATATCATTCAGTTTGAATTTTAAAAGCATCCTTCTGACTTCTAGTTAAACATGGTAAGTTGAATATGTGTTTATCTCCATTTGCTCCTAAAATTCTAGTAACATGAAACAGATTAATTTAAAAGGCAAGAAACTGAAAAAGATCAAATAGAATAAACGAGAAGTCATCAGAAAATAATAAATGAGTACAGATATTTTGAAGGTAGATAGCAAACAATAGTACTAACTGACATACAGATAAGACGGCAGAAGTCTGGGGATTTGCAATGAGAGTGTTTAAAAGACATAAGGTAATTTACAATGTAAACCTATGAAAGCTCAGGAACTAGAGATCCAGATACCCTTGAAAGGAAAGAAAGAGTTTCAGGTATAGTCTCAAATACTTAAAGCTGCTTTAAAGATTAATTTTATTTATTTTTGTGTATGTATACATGCATGCTCATGTATGTTCAGTGTGGTAGGGGGCCCTCAAAGGCCAGAGGAATATGTTAGATCCCCTGGAATTGGAGTTACAAGCAGTTGTGAGCCACCAGATGTGGGTGTTGGGAATTGAACTTTTTTCCTCTGCGAGAACAGCAAGTTCTCTGAACTATCGAACCATCTCTCCAGCCTCTTAAAGTTATTTTAAAGTTCAATTCCTCATCAAACCTTCTTTGCAACCCTGTACCACTCTTTCCTCTATTCCTCTATTCCTCTAGTGAGAGAAGAGACAATAAATATTAACTAGGTTTGATAAATCGGATTATTTTTTAGAAGAGAATTCACTGCTTGTCCCCATTAATGATGTTGGCCTACAGCCACCAAACTTGTGGGTAGGAAAGAAAATGTGCTTGTTCCAAATTCAGGCCTTAAGAGGCACATGAGTTTCTGTTTACCTTCTTGAATATCTGCCATTCAAGAAGCCAGTGGTTCAACAAAGTGAGCAGTTCCTGGAAAGATGTCCCTGATGAGCCAAGACCAGCTGACCCAGCCAACACATGCCGAGTCCCAGCTAACTGCATCCAGGTGAAGTCAACAAGAGCCTCTTTCTGTATAATGCTGAGCTCTGGAGAGATTTACTGTGCAGCATTATTTTAGAAATAACTAATCTAAGACAAAAATTAAAATCCAAAGCAAAGAAAGGATGCAGTCATTGAAATAAACAGTTAACAGAGATTTCAAAGAAAGCGAGCCAAGAAAATTAAGGATAAGAAATTAGAAAATAAATACTCCAAGAAATATTTCCAGAAATACAGGACATAAAATTCTCTATTTTAAAAGCCCTGTGAGTTAATTTTATTAACTTGATTAGATTGAGAATCGCCTAGGAGTTTAGGCATACCACTTGGTATGTCTGGTAGGGCATTTCCAGAGAGAATTAATCTACCCTAAATGTGGGTGCTGCTGTTCCATAGGGTGGAGACCCAAATGGAATGAAGTGGGGGAAAGGAGAAAGCCAGTTGGCACAAGACTTCCCTCTCCCTTGGCTCCTGATCACCATGATGTGAGCCATACTCTGCAGTGCTTCCTCACTAGGATCGGCAGAAACCTCTGAAACTATGAGCCAAAATAAATCAATTCCTCCTTCAAGTTGTTTCTGTCAGGTATTTTGTCACAGTACTAAAAAGTCTCACTAAGACAAGTCCAGTGAATACAAAGAGATCCACGCTAAGGCAGGTCTCATTTCAGAACATTAAGGGTAAAGAACATAATAAAAATTTTGAGACAAAATAGAAGCTTATTTATAAACTTTACCAATCAGAATGATGTTAAACTTAATAGACCTATGCTAAAAGCAAGAGTTTGCTAAACAAATGTCTTTGCTTTGAAATTGAGAGCCTAAAAATATGTGGTCTAGAATTACTTTTCAAGTGTAAAAGGATGTAGCATTACTTATTTTCAAAGCATATTTCTCAAGTTATTAAGGAATGTGTTCCAGAAAGATATTGTAGACTCTTCATCCAAGAAGTGAGAAGTCCAAATATAAGAGAAATAAAGCAAAAATCAGTGATGAGAATAGAGAGTTGTATAATCATAGCCAGGTGATCCATTTTATGACCTTCTAATCTAAATCAGAGCATCATATTGGAGGCTAATGAAGGCTTTAATAATGAAAAATGATGTAGCTAATGGTTTACCTGAGATCTTAACTATCTTGTAAGAGATTTTGTAAGTCTTTTAGAAATTTGTGGGACTATTTCAGAACAAAGACATAGACCATAAGGAAAAAAAATGCTGAAATGTGACAATGTTATTGTTTAAAAGATGATGCCAGTGCTGGAGAGATGGCTCAGAGGTTAAGAGCATGGCTGCTCTTGCAAAGGACCCAGGTTAGGGTCCCAGCACCCATATGGAAGCTAACAACCCTCCATAACAGCTATTCCAGGGGATCTGATGCACTCTTCTGATTGCCACAGGCATTGCACAACACAGGTGCACTTGTATACATACAGGCAATATAGTCATAAACATAAAATAAAAATAATAAATAAAATATTTTTCAAAGATGATGCCTTTAAATGCCTGATGAGTTCACTATCTACATATGCACATATATATGTATGTATATATATATAATTTTTATTTATTCTTTGAGAATTTAATAGAATGTATTTTGATAATATTCAGATCCCCTCCCCATCTCTACTGCCACCCTACTACCCCCTCCAACTTCATGTCCTCTGTTATTACTTTTTTTTTAAAGGTTTATCAAGTCTAATATGTGTTCCCCAAATGCTCTTGAGTGTGAGTCTATCCTTTGGATTCTGATTCTGGTCACCTGCCGGGTGTCACACCCTTAAAAAAACCCTCCTCCTCCCCCACCATCACTCAATTGCAAATAGACCCTCATTAAGAACTGGGACACTTCTTGCCCACCTCCCTGATCCATGCTGGGTTTTGACTGGCTGTGCTTACATAGGTCTTGTGCATTCTTTCATAAGTGCTGCAGGTTCATATGTGCAAATATCCTGTGGTGTCCCACATGGTTTCCTTGTATTCATTCACCACCTCTGGCTCTTAGAATCTTTACATCCCCTCTTCTGAAATGATTTCTGTGACTTGGGAGAAAAGGTATGATATAGATGTCCCATTTAAAGCTGAGCACTCCACAGTCTCTTATTCTCTGGTTGTTGACTAATTATGAGTCTCTGAATTAATCACCATCTGCTGCAAAAAGGAAGCTTCTCTAGTGAGAATTCAGAGATGAATTAATCTATGGATATAACAATAAGTCATCAAGAGTCAGTATATTACTATACCTACTTAGCAGAATACTGGTAATAGGTTCCTTTATATGGCCTATGATCTGTGTTGTTGACCCTTATAACAGTGCCAGGTATGGGCTCCTTCTTGTAAAGTGGGACTTAAATACAAGCGAAATGTGGTTGATTGCTCCCATAACATTTGTGCCACTGTTGCACCAGTAGGCATAGTTCTCCAGGCCAGTCATTATTGTAGCTGGCAGCAAGAAACACTGGTAGGAATATTGAAAGGAAATAAAAGAAACTTACAAAACAACAGGACAACTGAAGACCTTCAAATGCCTTCTGTTTTACCTAAAACTTCCACCAAATAATAATTCTGAAACATCTGTTTTTCACTTAAGATTGTATTTTGGAAATTTCCCCTTATTTCTATTGGTATTTTATTAACTTTTAATCACATATATTATGCAACTACATAAATAAATTAGTTTGTGTATTCCTTTATCTTGAATGAAAGAGGATCAAAATGTTCTACTCTGTGCTTGCTAGGATCAATAATGCTGTATATATTTTTGTACCTGATCCACCCTAAATGTGGATGACACCGTTGCATGGGATCCTGTTCTGAATAAAAGCGAGAAAGGGAGGTGAGCATTGGCATTCATTTCTCTCTTCTTCCTAAGCATGAATTAATGTGACCAGCTACCTGCTTCTGCCTCTATACCTTCCCTACCATGATGCACTACATCCCCAGGAACTGCAAAGCAAGATAAGCCATTTTGTATTTAAGTTGTTTTGTCAGGTATTTTGTAGCAACAATAATACAAGTAACTAACACAGTAGGTATGGCAAAAACACTCAGAGTATTTATCATCTCATGAGCATTCCAGAGGATGCTCATGTCTCTTGACTTTTACCAGTAAAGAATCTTATTATGTAGCAATGGACCACATACTGGTCGACCACGGTAATTGTGACATATTATTCCATATAAGTTCTCTTTGCATTCAGGAATTTTTTCATGCATCCATTTATTATTCATATTCATTCCTCTAAGAAATGCATGTTTTCATAATTTTAAATAAACCTTTTTCTCTAGTGTTTAACTTACATAGAAAAAATGCTTAATTTATAATTATACAACTGACGTTAACAAAAATAAATACCCCCAATATAATCACCTAACATCTAGATTCTGAATCAAAAATAGTAACATTACTAGACCTGGAATGTTCAAAAAGCCCTTTTACAAATATTATGTTCTCTTTTTCTTGCAAATATATTATCTTGACTGTTAATATCATTGTCTTACTACATTATGTAGGTGTATTCAACTGTGTAAGCTACATTCATCTGTACTGAATTATACTGGGTCTAGTTCTCTCTATTGTATGTCTATGGGCTTAGTCTGTGTTTTAGCTGTACTAGATAACTCATCACAACATCCCAGTTTGCCACATCACTATGGGAATTTATTAATACACTCTACTGTTCATAATTTTGGCTCTAAGGTTGTTTTAAATTATTTATTTAATAACCACATGATTAGAGGAAACATTTCATTACAGCATTAACATATTCAATAACAATTTCCAGAGCAAAGATGCATCTCTTTCAAAACTGGCTATAAATTTTTAGGTTCACAGTTGAATTAATACAGTTATACAATATCGAACTCAGTATAAACTCTATAAGACATAAAATTGAATGAGGTTTTAACCTTTAAAAAAAGATCTCCATTTCATTTCAAAATATACGGCTTCATACAGAAAAACTCATTTTTAATGCCACTAACACTTAGATGTTTGCACATGCATCTCTAACCTCTATGTATCTGATTATTAATAGTCACAATTGGTTACTGCCTGAGAACCCTGGCACCTGAGCATGGATATAAAGTCATCAGGTAGATTTCAATGGTAATGTTTTTTACCTTTACTAATTAACATGAAGCAAATTTTTATGCTTCTTCCTCAAATATAACTCATTTTTTGTTGATTTTTTTGTATTTCATACACAATATCCCAAACAACCTTATTCATCTATAAACCCACATCCCAAATGGCACCCTCCCATAGCCCCCTCCCCCACTGGAGCCTATATACATCTGTCCACAGTGTGTTCTTGGGACCCCCAGCAGTTCACCAGTGCTTGTCCATCCATTGAATCTAGTCAGCATGTCTAGAATTCCTTGTTTTAGGAAGATAAGCTCTTCCTCAAGTAGACAGAGTCGGTTTCTAATATTCCTTTAGATAAGATTGGGATCTGCTGTTCATTTTCACAGTTCTATGCTGGGTTACTGTCTGGGAGTCACTTGGGTCACCCTGGACAACAACTTAAAGGGAGGTATCTCCTGTCTGGCATTGTTTCTTGCTATGTAGCCTTTAGCTATACACATGGACTCTTAAAGAATTATATTGCTGCCTTTAATCTTTGTTATACTTTCCTTTGGGGTGTTTAAGACCACACAGTTGGCCCAGATAAACCAATTTATTTTTACTCTTAAGGTCGTTTGAGGATCTGTTCCTCAGGGGTCACATGGGCTTGGGAGGAGCCCCTGGCTCCTTTCTTTTACGAGTTCCATCTATGTGAAAATAACTCAAAGGTCCTACTTGACCATGGTTGGCTTCACTTGGAAGCAGGGAGGAAATGTTTCCTCTGTGTTGACCATCCTCTTTGTAACCTGGACACTAGTTCAGCTCCATTTGGTGGGGTATCCATGACCTACTTGATCAAGAGGACATGTGACTCACCACAGTTACAGGGTAATTTGAGAGATTCTCATAGTCCACTGGAATTTAGTCGACCTAGGAGGGCAAGGAGCAAAAACTGCCCTTTGTGTCCCTCTGACCAAATTAGTATAGGCCTCAAAGTATGGGTGTTAAACATCCAAGAAGGTTAGTTCCACTAGTCTGGTAACTTTAATTACCATGTGCGATGTAGATAAAGCTTGGGCAAAGACCAACATTCTCAGACAAACCTTGCCTAGACATAGATTATATTCCTTGAGCTAGTTGTATGCATAATTTGTCAGGAGGCTGTTAGATTAATATAGTTCCCTCTGTTGTTTTTAAAATCAGCTAGGCATCATTTATCTCTTGCACTGTATACACCTTCCACCATGGTTTCCCCATTTAAAGTGCCCCCATTTTCCCCACTTCTCCTTTAATAATACCCTTCTCCTATGGTCCCACCTCTCTTGAGCTCCTTCTTTACCTTTATCTCCAAGGTTCCTTGTAGAACCCTTCCTTCAGCCTCTCCTTAAAGTAACCCCATTTTTATCCACATCTCCCTTATTAAGGCCTGTTTCCTATTGTTCTTGCCTTTCAGATTCTTTCTTTTCCTTTACCTCCCTGATTCCTTTACATTATCCTGGTTCCTGTAGTTATGTCTAGATACATACTCACTTAAAGGATTTGGTGCTAGGATCCACATGTGAGGGAGTGAGGGAGAGCATACATTGGTTTTTTTTTTTTTTTTTTTTTTGAGTCTTTGTTACTTCACTTAGTATAACAGTTTCTAGTTCCATCCATTTACCTGAAAATTTCATGATTTCATCTTCCTTTACTGCAGAGTAAAATTCCATCGTATAAATGAACCACATTATCATTATCCACTCATCAGTTGAGGGACACTTAGATGGCTTCCATCTCTTAGCTATTATGAAAAGAGCAGCAACAAACATGGATATACAAATGTCTTTGCTATAGGATGAGTTCTTTGGGTATCTGCCAAGGACCAGTATAACCTGATCAAATGGTGGGTTCATTTTTAGTTTTCTAAGAGTTTCCACACTGCTTTCCATAGGGGTAGAACAAGTTTGCCATCCCATCAGCAGTGGATGAGCATTCCCCTTTCCCCACATCCTCTCCAACATTTGGTATCATTTGTTCTCTTGATCTTAGCCAGTCTGACTGGGGTAAGATGAAATCTTAAAGTGGTTTTAATTTGCATTTCGATAATTATTGATGATGTTGAACACCTTTTAAGATGCTTCTTAGCCATCTTTATTTCTTCCTTTGAGAATCCTCTGTTCAGCTCCTGAACCCATCTTTTAACTGGGTTACTTCCTTTCTTGATTCTTTGCTTTTTTTGAGTTCATTATATATTCTGGATGTTAAACCTCAGTCAGATGAGTTGCTGGTGAGAATTTTCTCCCATTATGTGGGTTTTCTGTTCTCTTCCCTGGTTGTCTCCTTTGATGAACAGAAGCCTTTTAGTTTAATAAGGTCCCATTTGTTGATTCTTGACCTTGTTTTTTGAGCAATTGATGTCTGGTTTACAAAATCCTCTCCTACAGCTATATCTTGTAGGTTATTGCCAATGTTTTCTTCTAACAGTTTCAGAGTTTCAGGCTTCACATTGAGTTCTTTGATCCATTTGGAGTTGACTTTTGTGCAAGGTGAAAGATAGGTGTTTAGTTTCATTCTTCTACAGGTGGAGATCCAGTTTTGCCAGCACCATTTACTGAATATGGTGTCTTCCCTCCAGTGAATGTTCTTGGCCCCTTTGTCAAGTATTAGGTGCATGAAATTGCATGTACTTATATTTGGGTCTGCACTTTTGTTCCATTGATCTATGGATCTATTTTTGTGCTAGTACCATGTTGTTTTTATGACTATAGCTCTGTAATACATTTTAAAATTTGGTATAGTAATCCCCCCAGCATTGCTCTTAGTGCTCAGGGTTGCTTTGGCTATCTGAGGTCTTTTGTGCTTCCATTTGAATGTTACATGGTTTTATTCCAATTCTGTGAAGAATGTCATGGGGATTTTGATTGGCGTTGCAATGAGCTATCAATGGCTTTTGATAGGATGGTCATTTTCACAAAATTAATTCTTCCAAACCATGAGCATTGGAGGTCCTTCCATATTCTGATGTCTTCCTCAATCTTTTTTTTCAAAGAGTTAAAATTTTCCTTGTAGAGCTCCTTAATGTCTTTCGTCAGGTTTATTCCAAGGTATTTTATTTTATTTTTTTGTGGCTATTGTGAATGGGAGGGTTTCCCTGTTCTCTTTCTCTGACTCCTTGTCATTGGTATATAGAAAGGCTATAGACTTTTGTAGGTTAATTTTGTAATATATAGAAAGGCTACTTTTTTTTTAGATTAATTTTATAACCTGCCACTTTACCAAAAGTGTTAATCATTTCTAGGAGTTTTCTGGTGGAATTTTTGTGTCTATTAGATGTAATATCACATCGTCTTTCAAAAGGGATAATTTGATGTCTTCTTTTCCCAATTATTGCACATTTAATTTCCTTCTCTTGTCTTATTGCTCTTGCAAGAGTTTCAAGCACTATGTTAAAAAGGAGTGGAGATAGTGGGCAGCCTTGTCTGGTTCCTGATTTCAATGGGAATCCTTCCAGTTTTTTTCCATTTAGAATGATGTTGGCTGTGGGTTTGTTATATATGGCTTTAATTATGTTGAGGTATGTTCCCTCCAGTCCAATTCCCTCTAGGCTTTGAATATAAATGCATGTTGAATTTTGTCAAAGGCCTTCTCTGCATCTATTGAGATGACCATGTGGTTCTTGTCTTTGAGTCCATTTATATGATTTATGATGTTTATTGACTTACGTATATTGAACCATCTCTGAATCTCTGGAATAAAGCTGACTTGATCATGGTGGATGATCTTTTTTGATGTGTGTCTGTATGTGGTTTGCAAGTATTTTGTTGAGAACTTCTGAATCTATGTTCATTAAGGATATGGGTCTATAGTTTTCTTTTTTGGTTGTATCTTTACCTGGCTTTGGTATTAGAGTGGTGCTGGCTTCATAGAAGGAATTTGGAAGTTCTCCCTCCATTTCTATCTTTTTGAATAAATTAAGTAGTATTGGATGTAGATCTTCTTTGTCTTGTAGAATTCTGCTCTAAATGCATCTGGTCCTGGGCTTTTCTTAGTTGAGGCCAGATGCATTTCAATTTCCTTATGTGTTATGTGTTTAAGTTGTTGATCTCTTCTTGGTTTAGTTTTGGTTATTGCCATGCTTTTAGATACCCATCCATTTCTTTTAGGTTTTCAAATTTAGTAGCATACAGGTTTTCAAAGTATTCCCTTATAATGTTCTGTATCTTTCTGGTGTCTGTTGTGATGTTTTCCCTTTCATCTCTGATTTTGTTGATTTGGAGGTGCTCTTTCTTTGTTTGGGTTAACTAGACTAGTGGTCTGGCAATCTTGTTTATCTTTTCAAAGAATCAGCTCTTGGATTTGTTCATTCTTTGTATTATTTTCTGTTTCTATTTCATTAATTTCTTCTCTTATTTTTGTTATTTCTTCTTGTCTGCTGGGTTTGGGTTTCATTTGTTGTTGCTTTTCATGTGTCTTGAGTTGCAATGTTAAGTCATTTATTTGTGTTCTTTCTGATTTTTTAATGTAGGCACTTAGAGCTATAAACTTCCCCTTAAGGACTGCTTTCAATGTGTGCCAGAGGTTCTGTGGTGTTGTACTGTCCTTTTCATTTAGTTCCAGGAATATTTTTTATTTCTTCCTTAATTTCTCTTTTGACCCATTCATCATTCAGGAGTGTGTTGTTTAATCTCCATGTGTTCATGTAGTTACTAGGGTTTCTTCCAGTGTTGATTTTAAGCTTTATTGCATTGTGGTCTGATAGAATACATGGAATTATTTCAATCCTTTATTATTTGTTGAGGTCTATTTTGTGCCCCAGTAGATGGTCAATTTTGGAGAAAGTTCCTTGGGGTGCTGAATAGGAAGTATATTCTTCGGTGCTTGGTTGGAATATTTGATAGATGTCTGTTAGGCTCATTTGATGTATGGTGTTGTTTATGGTATTGTTTAATTCAGATATCTCTCCATTAATTTTCTGTCCTGTTGACCTATCTAATGGAGACAATGGGGTATTGAAGTCCCCTACTATTAATGAGTTGGGATTAATATGGGTCTTAAAGTCCTGTAATACTGATTTTATGAAGTTGGGTGCACCAGAGTTTGGTGAATATATGTTCATGATTGTAATATCTTCTTGGTCAATTGTTCCTTTGATCAGAATGAAGTGGCCGTCTTTATCTCTTCTGATTAGTTTTAGTTTGAAGTCTGTCTTGTCAGATATTAGAATTGCAACACCTGCTTTTTTCTTAGTATCATTTGCTTGGTATATTCTTTTTCCCATCCTTTCACCTTAAGGTAGTGCCTATCCTTGAAAGTTAGATAAGTTTCTTGCAGACAACAAAAAGATGGGTTTTGTTTCTTAATCCATTCAACTAGTCTGTGTCTTTGGACTCGGGAGTTCAATCCATTGATAGTTAAAATTATTAATGAAAGATGTGTATTGATTCCTGTCATTTTGATTTCTGTTCACATTCTTTGTGTAGCTGTGCATTTCCATAGTTATACCTTCATTAAGTTTCTTTCTGTAACACCTTGGGTATAGTCGTTTCTTTCTTCAGCTCTTTGTATTGCTTCAAGAAACCTCTGAAGGGCTGGTTTTTTGGACATGAATTCTTTCAGCCTATTTATGTTATGGAAGATTTTTATTTCCCCTTCGACTATAATAGGTATTTTGGCTGGGTTAAGTATTCTGGGTTGGCATCTGTGGTCATTTAGTTCTAGGAATACTTTGGTCCTGACTCTTCTGGCTTTCATAGTTTGCACTGAAAAGTCAGCTGTAATCCTGATGGGTTTTCCTTTATATGTGACTTGATTTTCTTTTACAGCTTTCAATATTCTCTCTTTGTTCTGTGTGTTTAGTGTTTTTACTATGATGTGCCATGAAGAGCTTCTTTTCTTGTCCTGTATGTTTGGTGTTCTATATGCTTCTTGTATTTGTATGTGCATGTCTTTAATTTTGGAAAATTTTCTTCTACAATCCTATTGAAGATCTTGTCCATACCATTATCCTGAGATTCTTCTCCTTCCTGTATGCCTATGATTCATAAGGTTGGTCTTTTTATGGTGTCACACAATTCCTGAATATTCCATTCTTGTATTTTCTTAAATTTTTCATAATCTTCGCTTTAGCTCTCTAATTTGTCCACTTTACATTCCAGTCTTGATATTCTGTTTTCCATTTCATTCATCCTACTGGTGAACCTTTCTCCTGTTTTTTATAATAGGCTTACTGAGTGTTTCACTTCCTTCTTCATTTCAGCCTGAGTATTCTTCAATATTTTGAACTCTTTTCTGAATTCACTCAGAAGTTTATCCCTATCTTCTTTCAGTTCTTTGTTTCCTTGTGTGTTCTTTAAATTAACTGAATTCTTTTATACTGTTTATAACTGTTCTTTTGATTTCCATGTTTTGTGTTATCTTTGGTGGGTGCTCATTATACTTCTCTAGAGGACTGTTGGTACTTGGTGGGGCTATATTATTTCAGTTTTTCATGTTATTATTTTTTCTCTGTGATTTTGACATGTGGGTTTCTTTTGTAGTTTCTGATTCTTGTGTGAGCCTCAAACCTTCCTTTGTTGAGTTTAGGTCTATTTCTTTTTGCAAACTTTATGTGCCTTTGTGGCTTACTTCTTGGGCATGAAAAACTGGTTGGTCTAGGCTTCAGGTTCTCCCTTTTTATTTTATGTTGCATTGGCCAAATTGCTTTCATCTTTCTGCTCAGGAGTTCCCTCAGAGTATCAAGTTGGATGAGGATCAGATGCTCTCAGTCTTTCTCTTAAGGTCTGTATCCCTCCTGGAAAGATGCAGACCTCAGGAATTTGGGGGCTGGGCTGACCTGGGAGCAGGGCCCATGAAAGATGCTGACCCCAGGGAGCTGGTGGCTGTGCTCCCCAGGAAAGCAAAGGGAGGTGGGGGTGGGAAGAGGCCCTGAGGGCTCCTGGGGACTACAGGGAGGAATTGGGTTGGTCTGGATGCAATGGATCAGGAAGCAGTTGGGATTCTGGGCCAAGAACTGAGTCTAGGGGTCTGGGGTGCCAAGACAAGAAATGGGCCAGTACCCAGGCTAGGAGGAGAGATGGGGTGGGGGAGCTGAGATTGTGAATGAGGCTGGGGGAGTCAAGGCGTGGTGGGGGCCGCTGAACATACCCAGGAAAGATGCTGACCCCAGGAAGCTGGTGGCTGTGCCACCCAGGGATGCAAAGTAGGTGGGGGATTTTGGCTCTTAAGTTTTAAGTGAATGCTTTTCAAGGCACATAAGTGTACTTCTTAAAATGGAATTGCAGGTCAACTACGGTGGGCAATGATAATTCTCTTAGTTACACAAAGTTACCTACAGTGGAAGTTGTGGCATCTAACTGATCTACATCTTTCTTTTTAACAATTTCTGTTATCAGTACTTTTAGACAATATAAAAATATGAAAAGATACTAATGTGTGGTGTACATTAGCACTTACTTTATGGCCTATGAAACTGATCACTTTTTAAAAAGAATATTTTAATTATTATTTTTATTTTATGTATATGAGTGTATTATCTGATGTGTGTAAGCATACCCATGTTGTAGAGTGCCCAAAGTGGTCAGAAAAGGGTGTCAGATCCCCTGGAACTGGAGCTAGAGATGGTTGTTAGCCACCATGTGGGTGCTGGGAATCTAACCGAGGTCCTCTGCAAGAACAGCCAGTGCTCTTAATCGCTGAGCCATCTCTCCAGCTCTGAAGCTGATCACTCGTACACACACTTTTTACCAAATATTTCCCTGCCATTCTATATGGTTGTATGTATTTTCTCATGGTGTTTTACAAATTACCTATATATTCCTAATTTGAGCTCCTTTTCTTTCATTTGAGGTGTGTGTGTGTGTGTGTGTGTGTGTGTGTGTATGTGTGTGTGTGATGTGTTATGTATGTGTGGGTGTATGGACACACATGTGAAAGCCAGTTGAGGATGTCTGGCATCCTGTTCTAGCACTCTACACTGTATTCCCTGGAAACTGGGTGTCACTGAACTTGAGCTAACTGGCAGCCAGAAAGCCCCAGTGTTTCTTCTGTCTGCACCCTCACAGGACTGGAGTTAAAGGCAAGTGCATAATCACATCCAGCTTTTTCTGTGGGTGCTGGAGATTCAAACTCAGATACTCATGCTCTTGTAGCAAGCATTGTTATCAGGAAAACCACTTCCTTAGCCTGAGCTCTTTGTTTCTGTATATACAGCACGTGTATTTCCTCACTATGTCGACCTGATTCTAATTCTCTTTTCTTGTGATAAAAATTTAAGCTGTGTAGACTAATTTAATGACAGTCTTTTATAGCTCTTGGGGTCTTTTGTTTTAAATGTCCTGACTTATCCTAAAATCATAATGATGCGCTCTTATGTTTTTTGCTCTGTAACAGTACTGTTAGTAAGTTCTGCAGTCAAAGAATGCTTCCTATCTGTGCTAAACCTACACAACCAGTAGCTTGAGGAAATACATTTGAATTTTTATTAAATTTTAATCTAAATTCAAATTTTTACATGTTACTAATGGCCACAATATTGAACGGAAATAAATCAGTCTTGTTCTCAGACTGAATTACAATTAAACTAGAATCATTAATAGAAAGCTTATGAATCATAAATTATTTAGAAATTAATATACTTCTAAGTAATCTATGAGTAAAATAAGTTATCAAGACAAATTTAAAGGATTTAGTGGGGCTCAGGAGGACCAAGAATCCCTGGAGCTAGCTGGCTAGCCAGACTCCCCAGAAGAGTGTGCTCTGGATTCACTGAGACCCTGCCTCAGTATATAAGTTGAAGAGCGACTGAGGAAGATAAACGATGTCAACCTCAGGCCCCTACATGCACACAAACACAAACATGTCCCCACATACATTGCCTACACATGTCTCCTCACACAAATGAGAATATATGTGCACATACATGTGCACACCACCACACTTATACATGAAAAACATCAAAAGATCTAGGGATGTAGGCAGTTGTACCTAGCATGCATGCACAAGGTCTTGGATTCAGCTCTCAGCAACACAAAAGGCAAACAAGAGATAAATCTTAAAATATCATATACTAAATAAAATAAAAATAAAATCTATAATTTGTAGGATGCAGTGTAAGTACTGCTTGGGTGGAAATGTATGGCATTATATTCATATATTTAGGGAGAATGATCTGAAATATGATCTTTGACCATAGGATATTAGAGGAAGACAAGTAAATTTGGTTCATAGAAATATAAGAGAATGAATAATAGAAGTTAGAGCAGGAATTACTAAAATTGGGGAGAGAAGAGAGAGAACATCTGTGAATGTGCACATTCGCACTAACCAATAGTATAAAATAGTAACCAAATGTATTAAAAAAGCACTAAAGATCAATACCATAAATAAAAGAGAAATCACCAAAATAAATAAGACTTTAAAGAGAATATTACAAATAATTCTGTATCTTCAAATTTGATGACTTTAAATGAAATATAAAAACTTAAGCTCACATACAGAAAAACTCAAATATCCATCTACCACAGCAATTGAATCAATAGTTAATAAATTTTCAAAAAATAAAGCACCAGGCTTGAGTACTTTCACTGATGAACTCTACATACATAAGGAAGAAATAATTCCAGGAGGTGGAGAGATGGCCCAGTGGTTAGAGCATGTCTTGCTCTTGAAGAGGACCCAAGTTTTGGTCCCAGCACCCATGTTGGGATGTTCACAACTGCCTGTAACTCTAGCTTCAGGGGGATCAGACTCCCTCTTCTGGCTTCCATGGGTATATATACACACACACAGGCACACATGTGCATGAACATGCACACACATAAATAAAAAAATAATGAAATACATTAAAAATAAATAAGTCCAAGTTTCCACAACCACTTCTTAAAAGTAGAAGAGAATGGATGCTTCTCATCTTCCTCTATAAGATTATCCCAATATTAGTTCTAGATAAAGACATTACAAAAAAAGGGAAAACGATCTTCTGCTTCTCATGTACACAGAGAAATCTTTAACATTAACAAATTGATTCAAAAAAGCATAAAAGAGTCATACTCCACAACTAAGTGGAGTTTATTCTAGGTATGCAAGGCTTGTTCAAAAGTTGAAAACCAACCAATGTAATCAGGTTATCAACTCAGCAAGCTAAAAAAGAAAAATGAAATGACTCTGTCAGTTGATGTAGGAGAATCACTTAACACGATTCAGCCCCAGTCATGAGCAAATCTCTCATCAAATTGGGAATCGAGGGAAACTCAATAAAGAACCATTACTTCTGTCAAGTGACCAAGATTAAAGTCAACGATAAATCAAATTGATAGTATGTATTTTAATATTTATTTATTATTTTGATACTTTTACTTTTAGCTAGCATACCAAGTATTAGGTTTCACTATGCCATTTTAAAAACAGGTAGATAATATTTTTTGTTTATCCTCCTTCTTCTCCACACCACCTGCTCCACCTTGTACCCTTCCATCCCTAATAGCTTCTTTGCCACCTTCATATCACCTTCATTTTATTATTATCTTCCCCAACAGTACCTCTATTTGCCCTCTCTATGATCTTCCTCTCAAACCATCATAGATCTAATGTAATTGTGAAGAAATAACTGGACAGACCCAACTGAGGCTTATACTATGTGACAGCGAGATCATCAGAAACATGTAAAATCTGAAAAATTGTTAAGGAACAAGAAGCCGACCATGCTGACTACATTTACTATGGTATCTTGAATAGGACGTTGAAATAGAAAAAAAAAAGGAATTAGGTCAAACTGAAGGAAATAAGAATAAAGTATGTTCTTCAAATAATTGTATAAACATTGGTTCATGAATTGTGACTAATTGTCACAATAAAATGCTAACAGCAGGATGGCTAGTGTGGGATATGCAGGCACACTCTACACTGTCTTCCAGCTTCTTTGTCGATCTAATGTCATTTAAGAAGGAAAAGTTAGTTAAAATAAATCAGACCATATATTGATAATTTCATATCTAAAGCTGAGCTCTGTACTTGCTCTATTTTTATTCAAAGTTACACTGGAAGTTCTAACTAGTCAAATAGGATAAAGAAGGAATTAAATTGGTAGATATTGGGAAGTACAATCAGTAAACACACACACATAATGTAATTCTAAAAGAAAACATTTAGAATCATGGTCATTGAATCTCTCTCTCTCTCTCTCTCTCTCTCTCTCTCTCTCTTCTTTTTTTAATGACAGGGTCTCCCTGGCCTGGAACTCACCATGCAGACCAAGCTGTCCTCATTCTCACAGGGATCAGCCTGTCTCTGTTTTGAGTACTGGGATTAAAGACTTGTGACACCATACCCAGCCCATGGTCATTGAATCTTAATTCATTACAAACAAACCAATTTGACATTGAAGAACGTGACCAGTAGGGGGAGGTAGAGGGACAAAAGAGAATAATGGAGTAATGAATATAATCAAAGGATATTGTATACATGCATATGTAATATCATTGTTTTATATAATTAACATATTCTAATTTAAAAAAGAATGCATGAATCAGGCATGGTGGCACATGCCCCTAATCCCAACATGAGGGAGGCAGATGCAGATGGATGAGGGAGGCAGAGGCAGGTGGATTTCTGTGAGATCCAGGTCAGTCTGGTCTCCATAGCAAGTTCCAGGTCAGCTAGGGCTATAGAGAGAAAAATATTAGTGATTTACTTAAAGAGACAATTATATTATATCAACATATTATAAATTCAATGCTGTATTAATTTTCAATTGTTGTCGGTCAATGTACATATCCACTCCAGTTTCAACCAAAAATGTAGAAAATGTGTTTGCAAAAGCTAACTTATATGGAAATCAGAATATTTAATGAAAAATTGAAGGATTATAGAATGTTTTCAAAATTTTACACACGCACATACACATACGTACACGCATAACTTATAGAAGATGTGGTTTATAAGAAACTGCATAATAGGGACTGGAGCGGTGGCTCAGTGGTTAAGAGCACTGGCTGCTCTTGCAAAGGACCCATGATTGAACTTCAGCACCCACACAGCAGCTAACAACCCTCTGTAACTCCAGTTCCAGAGGATCTGACCTCTATGGGCATTGCACAACATGAGTGAAATTACATATATGCAGGCAATACATTCATACACATAAGATAAAAACAAATAAAAAAATTTTAAAGGAAGTTGCATAATAAAAGCCACAGTAAATAAGTAAGGATTGATGCAAGTTCAAGACAGACAAATAGAAGAGAAGCCAGAGCAGAAACAGACCCATTCTTTGTTTGCTCTTTTTAAATGCACATTTTATTGAGTTTTTGTGCATTTCATATAATATATATTAATCATATTTAGACACTCTCCCTTATCTTGTATCCCCTCATAGTCCATCCACAGGATTTCATGCATTCTGTCATATATGTTAAGGCCTATCAAGTCAAATTTGTGTCCCCACATGCCCTTCAGTGTTAATTCATCCACTAGAGTCTGGTCAGTCTCTCTGACATCATTCCCTTAACGAATATCAACTCTCCCTCACCCAGCAGTGATCGTCCAGTAGCCCTTCAGCTAAGGTTGGGCTCTCCTTCCCATTTCCCCAGCTCTGTACTGGTTTTTGTCTGATTGAGTTTGCATGGGTCTTGAGTATGCTGTGACCATTGCTGTAAATTCCTACGAGCAAGTTCTCAGGAGCCTGGAGGACTCTTCACTCACGGTAACACACATATTCATTCTTATAAAGGCATGTGAGTTAAGGGAAGGTGGTACTATAGAGGTCAGGCAAAGGATTTCCTTTTCAATGAATAGTCATGAATGAACTGATTTTCCATGTGGGCTACAAGCAAAATTTGTCTGAAACCCACTTTCAATATTTCTTTCAGGAATACTCTGCTTGTTGGTATAGTTTTATTTCCCATCAAATGATTGTCATTTAATAATTTTTTTTATTTTTATTAAAATATATAATTATATAATTGATGATTGCTCTTGAATTACTTACCCAGCATCTACTCCAACATAAAGCCCTAGAGATTAAGAACTTTGTATACTTTGCTTAGTTTTCTACCTCGAGTGTCTAGAAATTTAGGGGCACAATGGTAAGTCCTTCAATCAATAAATAAGCATATACATTTTTCAAGAGTGAAAAGATCACTTACCCCTTAAATCTAGCCTATGAAGGATGAAGAGAGTTTTGTCAGGAAAGGTGGAGATGGGGCAATTGTTTGAAATACATTCCAGATGGAGGACAAAGCAAATGCAAAAGGTATAAGATATGTGCGGGAGAGCTGGGCCTGGTATGATCCCAGCACTAGGGAGGTTAGAGTAAGAAGATCTTGAGTTCAAGGTATGTAGCAAGACCCCTTCAAAGAACTTTAAAAACGTGGGCAAAGGGAGCATTAAGCACTATTCTGACTGAGACAACTCCCCAGATCTCTAATTAGGATCCAGAAGAGATTTCAGCTCCTTAATAGTCATTGTAGAACAGTTCATAATAGCTAAGATATGGAAACAAACATTCATAGATTTGCCTAAAGAAGGATAAATGGATAAAGAAACCTGAAATATATCTTTCCTAGTTTCATCTCTGTTGCTATGATAAAATACTCCAACAAAAAACACTTTAAAGGAGAAAGGATTTTTATGGCTTATAAGTCCATGTTACAGCTCATCATAACAGGAATATCAAAGCAGTAGGAACTTAAAACAGCTACTCACATCACATCTACAGACAAGAGCAGAGAGAAATGAATGCATGCATGCTCACTGCTCAGCTCTCCACTCTTTTTGTTGTGTGTATGAGTGTATTGCTTGCATGTATGGAAATGCACCTGTGTCATGCAATGCCCTTGGAGGTCAGAAGAGGACATCAGATCCCCTAAGGATGGTTGTTAGCTACTATATGGGTGCTGGGAATTGAACACAGGTTGTCTGCAAGAGAAGCCAGTGCTCTTAACCACTGAGCAATCTCTGCAGTCCCTCCCTCTCCACTCTTACATAATCCAGGACCAAAATCTAGGAGACGGTGCCACCCACAGTGGGCTGGGTCTTCCCATATCCATTAACATAATCAGGACAGTTCCCCCACAGACATGCCCACAGACCAGCCTGATCTATACAGTCCCTCACTGAGACTTGCTTCCTAGACGATTCTGTGTTGTGGCAAGTTGACAATTAAAACTAACCATCACGTGTAACCTTTACAGTTTGAGAAGCAAAATATTTTTTCTGATCTGAGTTACTATACCCCTAGACCTACAGCATCAGAATACATTAGAAACTTGCTAAGAATGCAAATTATTTGCTCCACTTGAACCAGAATTTCTCTGGCTCCATAATCTGCTTTAGCAAATAAACTTTAATATCAAGTGTTAAAGAAGGTAAATAATCACTGCTCTTTTTTTTTTACCATGATCT
Source organism: Nannospalax galili (assembly GCF_000622305.1). Classification (NCBI taxonomy): domain Eukaryota; kingdom Metazoa; phylum Chordata; class Mammalia; order Rodentia; family Spalacidae; genus Nannospalax; species Nannospalax galili. The sequence goes on along the minus strand of NW_008341187.1, from coordinate 2,406,081 downwards.
TAACTTTAATTTGATAATCATCAATCCAAACATCCTATCTTTAAACAACTAGCCATTTTGAATTTTAACTTACTTAAGCAAATGATTTTCAGCACAGCAATTTTATTTCTAATCCAATGGAATCCAGGGAGGTTAGAGAAGGGGCCAATAAAAGTCCATGATATTATTGTGTTAGTCACTTCTCATCACTGTGACCAATTCCTGAATTAAACAACTTAGAGGAAAGTTTGTTTTAGCTGCTGCTTTCAGCCCATGCTTTCTGACTGCATTGTTTCTGAGGTGATGCATCACGGTAAAAGGGAATGGCCACCAAGCAAAGCTGCTCACAGGAATGCAAAGGAACATTAGAAATAGAAAGCAAGGGTCTAGGGTTAAGTATCCTTCAGTGTTATGACCCTAATGATCTGCTTCTTCTAACTAGACCCTACGACCTGGTAATCCATTCACTATGAATTCATCAGTGGATTAATGCATTGGTGAAGTTAGAGGTCTCATGATCTAGTCATCATTCAGTAGCCCATCTGCTTGACCATGATGTAGATTCAAAACATAACAGTTACCTATATATGGACAAAACTTTACTTATGACAAGAATTGGACCACTTCTGTACTCAAGCTGGAGATACTAAATCGTATGCTGGTTGGCCATAGAAACATGTTTTCTTCTTAACTTGAAGCCCCGCAATTTTGTTCTTAGGTTTTTTTTATATCTATTCTAAAAGCTACAAGCTAAAGACTTGAAAATCTTTACTCCTCTTTAGAAACATTAAATAAGGTCACTTTAGAAATTCTCTATTTTCATTCTGAGATTTACATCTCCATTTAAACACTAGGGAAGATTTATCCTTTTAACAAATGGTCTTATTTTATTATATATTGTCCTAGTTTGTTTCTTCATTGCTGTGACAAAACACTCTGACCACTACCAACTTGGGTTGGGGAGGAAAGGGTTTATGCAGCTTACAACTCCCAGGTCACAGCTCACCAGGGAGCCCAAGGTAGGAACTCAGGGCAGGAACCTGGAAGCAAGATCTGGAGCATAGGCCATGGAGGAACTCTGCTTACTGGCTTGCTCCCTTGGCCCCTGCTCAGCCTGCTTTCTTATGCAACACAGGGCCACCTGCTCAGGGGTGACACCACCCACAGTGGGCTAGGCCCTCCCACATCACTCATCAAGAAGATGTCCTTCAGACATGGCCACAGGCTAGTCCAACAGAGGCAATTCCCCGACTGAAGCTCCCTCAACCCAGGTGTGTCAAGTTGACAGTAAAGCTATCCAGCACATATATATTGAAGAAGATATCTAACACATTTTTTTTGCTTGTTTTGAGACAGTTTCTTGTTTCTCAAGCTGACCTTGACCTTGTGATCTTCTTACCTCAGCTTCTTGAATGCTAGAATTTCAGACACATGTCACCATTCCCAGCCAGTATGATATTCTGAAGTCTGTCTTTATATCAGCAAATTTTTGGTATTCAAAACACTACTACGGACTGTTGTTCTTTCACTATGCATCACATCTCTAGTCTTGCTCATCCCAAATAACTGTGAGTCAGTACTTTTTGAGCTATAGTTCCTGGCTCCTCCTTTCCTGCCCATGGTAACCATTATTCTATTTTTTGTTTTTATGTATTTGATTTTTCAAGGATTAATGCTTCTTTTCAGATTCAAGTAGAGGGATGCAGAGAAGAATTTCTGGAGAAAGATCCTTGAGTAACACCAGCAACCCAGCCACCTGCAGCAGAAGAAGCTGGGGTAGGAGACCCAATAATAACCCACAGAACAAAGGAAATTCCTCACTTCTTTAAACTCTTAAAGAGGGCTGGAGAGCTCTGATCTCAGTCATTTAATAAGGGTAGCAGGTAGGATAGAGGGTTGTGACTTAGACTGCTATAGGCCTACAGGGCAGAAAGCCCTGCCTTACCTTGGGGCAGTTACATCCTGGGAATTTAGCAGTTTGGTGAAGGGCCTGAGTTGAGAAAGAACCTGCAAAGGGCCATGGCTAATCCCATTTACAGCAGAAGCATCTAGGATCTAACAGTAAGACCATGTAGTATTTTTCAGTCTGTATCAGGCTTATTTCATTTAGCAATATGCCCTCCAGTTTCATCCATTTTGCTATAAATGACAGGCACTCCTATTTTAAGGCTGAATAATATTCCATTGTATAAATACATACATATTTATATAATTTCCATTCATCTGGTTGCAGAGACTTCAGTTGTTTGAAATCTTGGCTATTGCAAAGAACTCTGTAATGAGCTTAGGAGTGCAGCTATCTCCTGCAGGTCCTGATTTCATTTCTTTTGGCTAAATTCCTAAAATAAGTAGTGCTGGGTCGTATCTTGACATTGGGTTTAGCAAAGATATTTTGGAAATACTGAAAACAAAAAATAGAGAAACGGGAGCTCACCAAGCAGAAAAACGTCTGAACTACAAAGCAGTCTACAGATCAGGAGAGAATGTATAAGCCATATATCCAAAACGTTACGGAGTTTACACAATTCAATAGCGAACGTATCTAAACAGAACCCCGAACAGAAAGCTCAAATGCCCAAATCGCAAATGAGCTAAAGTATCTGAATGAACATTTTCCCGAAGAGGACATACAAACGGCCAACAAGCGTGTTGACCACATGCTTGGCATCTAACCGTCAGGGAAATGTTGATCAAAACCGGATGAGGCATCACCTCTCACCAGGTATGATAGCTATTATCAAAACGGCAAGAACCAAGTGTTAGTAAAGGTGTGGCGAAAAGGGGATCCCTGGTGCACTGATTCTGAGAACATAAATTGCAGTTTTTGTGGAAAACAGCTTGGCGTTTGCACAAAAGCATTGAAACTAGCTCTTTCTTTTTCTAGTTACTGTTTTGTTATTTTGGCTTACTGTTCCAGAGGGAATAAAGACATGGCAAGGAAGTCATGGCAACAGTAGAGCGAGGTGGGCCTGGCAGTCAGCAAACAGAGATGTGTCAACCTTCCTCCTTTGTGAAGTTCAGCCACTGCCTCTTCCTTTCACTTTGTTACTAGCGACCAAAGCCTAGAGCTGCAGGTGCTGAACTCGCAAAGGGCAGAGACAAGGGGGCGGGGGCGTCCTTCCCAGGCCGGGGCCTTCCAGCCTGGGCTGGCGCAGGGCATCCCAGCTCCAGAATCCGCACTCTGCTCTGCGGCTGCGCCGGTCTCTGGTGTGCAGTGGCCGGGTGCGCTGCCCGGGACTGTCCCGGGGACCAGCAGGGGGCGCCGCCGGCCGCGGGGGTTTTTGCAGGGAGAGGAAGTGCCTGCGGTCCGGCCTGGGCCAGTCCCCGCCAGCCCCGGGTCCACCCCAGAGCCGCCTGGGCGGGCAGCGCGGGCGGTTCCGGGTCCTGTGACTCCCGTGACCGTGTCGCGGCGCACGGAGGGCGAGCGTGGCCTGCAGCCTTGGGGAAGTATCGCGGCCCCGGGCAGCTCCTCGGCTGGACCGGGGAGCGCGGAGCCCAGCGCAGGCCGATCCGCGGTGCCCATGGCGGGCGAGGGCCCCGGGGTACCCGGCGCGACCGCCACCGCGGCGCCCGAGACCCGCGAGCACCTCTTCAAGGTGCTGGTGATCGGCGAGCTCGGCGTGGGCAAGACCAGCATCATCAAGCGCTACGTGCACCAGCTCTTCTCGCAGCACTACCGGGCCACCATCGGCGTGGACTTCGCGCTCAAGGTCCTCAGCTGGGACCACAGGACTCTCGTGCGCCTGCAGCTGTGGGACATCGCGGGTAAGGGTGTCCCGGGGCCTGCAGACTCTCAGCTCCTCTCTGCCTCCTCCTCTCTCTCTTCTCTGCCGGCACTGTAACTTTAGAAGACAACAAAGGAAAAGGGAAGATAAAGTGGGATGTGGTCCAGGGACCCCCTGGGGTCAGAGGATGGGCACAGTTAAAGAAACAGCTCTGCATCCCTGCCCTGCTAAATCGAAGTCCCTGGAAAGTCCTCTTGTCTTACGGCGATAAAAAGGAAGCTCTTTGGGGGGCGCCTCTCTGGCATGGCAAGATGTGAGGAAGGCTGCAGATCTGTTCCCTAAGGCTTAACTCTGATGACAAGATTATAAAATACCCCTGGAGGAGCGGAAGTGGTCCAGGAAAGTCAGTTTTGGGAGACCCAGCCTCTCTGAGGCATCACTGAACTTCAGAGTGACTGGAGGACTTGCTGAAGGTTTCAGTCTTGGTTAGTGGCACAACCAAAGCCAGGTTTCTTTTCAGCATATTTTTCCCCAGCCACCTTGGGTCTGTGCCCCACCAATGTGAGAGTTTTCTCTCTCCTGACTAGGAAGATGAAGAAGATAAGAAATTTTAATTGGGATTAATGACAGACAAGCTTATACTTTACTAGGGAGAGTTGGAGCTGTGGGTGAGAAGGCTTGGACCAGAGCCCAGTCTTTGTGAGGGACATCCATTCCTCAAATAGTTTGCTCTCTCACTTGGCAGGCCAAGGGCACCCTGGAAAGTTCTGAAACCGCCCTGCTGCCTGCCTCTCCCTAAACCAATACCTATGTGTTCCCCTGGTCCCTTCCCCACCCCACAAACATGGTGTTGTTTCCCTGGCCTTTGCTTTTAATTGTTAACTCTGGAATGAAAGAAACATTCTCTTTGAGGGACTAAGTGCTACCCATACTACCATATATGAACACCTGCGTTCCAGCTAGTGGAGTGGGTGGGAAGAGAGTAGTTAACAAGAGATGAACTTTTGTAAAGTTTAAGTATGGAAATGGTAGCAAAGGTTACCCTGTTCAGTCATCGCAAGTGTTCAGAAGTGCTGTCTGCCACAGAGCTCTTGAATGGGAGCTTTGTAAAGACTGGAGGGCACCTTACTATCCTTCCCACAGAGTGCATACTCCCACACTTGGGGAGGATAAAGAGGGAGTGGGGGACATGGCTTGCCTTCTGCCTGCCAGGTAGTGCCCTCTTCCTTCATAGCCATTCCACATGTTGAAGTGTTGAAGAATTAGAGAATTTATCGTCATTAGCTTAAGAGCAGATTTTTCTCACTCAGATAAGAAAATACATTTATACACATCAATCCCTCAGAAAGTCATTTGGCCTTGAGCTCAGCTTTTCTTTTCTTTTCTTTTCTTTTCTTTATTTTCTTTTCTTGTTTTTTTTAAAGTTACTCCCAAACTAAAAATACGTTTGAAACATAATCTTTTAAAGCCAGAAGCATCTTTCGAAACACTTCCTGCTGTTGCCCAGAACACTAGTGAATCTTATATTGCTTCTTGACAAGGCCTTGCATCCTAAAAGTTGCCTCACCATGCAAGGGTTATCATCCAGTAGTGTCCAGTGCAGTTTTCCTGCAAGGATGATTTGAAATCCCTGCCTAGAATAGTGCTTGACTTTGTTTTGTGTGACTTGATATGATGGTAGGTATTAAAGTATTAAGCTATGTTTGGAGATTTGAGAAAATAAGTTTTATTTCTATATATCATCTCTGTTGTTCTCACTCCCCCTTTATACACTATGTAGCCCAGGTTGGCCTTGAACTCTAAACCCTCCTACCTCAACCTCCCTGATGTTGGAGTTACAAGAATGTACAGCCACACCCGGCATTGGCCTTCTTGAGTGGACACTATAGCCAGGAGGTAGAGCTAGTCTGTCTTTCTCACATTCTCCTTGACACTGGCCATAATGAGCTATCATTACCAAAATCCAAAGCCGAACTTTCTGGGAAATAAGGAAAGATTTTTTGATTTCCAAAAGGGATTTCTGGTTGCTAGTACTGCTGTTTCAACAGGCGTTGTAATGTTCAGCAAGTATATGTCTCCAAATTAAAAAAAAAAAGATAAATATGAGTTAATTACAAATTATTGAGCTTTTCTTGTAATTCAAAGTTTGGGACATGGTGTCTTAATATAAGGATATCAAGAGATATAAATAACTTAGATTTGGGCTAAAGTTTAGGAAGCTACATCATTATATTTGAACATTTGAGCTACTAGTGAATCCAACGTAGCTCATACCATTTGAATTATGTAGGAATGATGTAATGAAGTCCTTTCCAAAAATTCCTGACAAGGCTAAACATATTTGCCACATGGGGTAACAACATTGGATCATACTGAATTCTGAAAGAATAGAAACTATGTATTATTTGCAAAAGGAGGTAGGACCAGCCACTTGATGTGACTGACTTCAAGTCTGGGTTATTGCTAGGTCCTTTTCAGTGCTGTTCTCAAGTCTGTAGAGGTAGACAGAGCATTAAGAAATGATGTCAACAGTCTCTATCCTGGAAAGCTTTGACAAGTGTAAGGGCAGGAATTGCTGCATGCTTTCTGTAAAGGTAGCTGGACAGATTTACGTAACTCCTTGAAATTAAGGGCCATACTAACTTGTAGGTACAGGCCTCAACAAATCTTTTCTCATTGCATTAAAGGAACTTAAATTAGAGCATATAACTCATATTTTAGACTCGTAATAATTACTAACTCTCCCTGCCGTCAATCTAAAATTTCTAGTGCGTATACTTACTTATGAAGTTCAGAAATTCCACAGTAGACAGATTTTGATTGTCTCCATCCTTTTTAAATGTATTTTGAAAAACTTCGTAAACTGGGGAGATTTCTGCATGTAATAAGCCATTTTATTCTTATACGGCTGCAAGAGCACATGTTAAAAAGCAAAGCAATGATTTTAGATGTTTGCCTGGACTGCTGTAAACCTCACTGCTGAAGTCTGTGAGCCATGTATTCCAGGAATGAAGTGTTATTTCCAAGTATATTCCAGGATAAGTTGTGTCCATCATGTATGTGTTACACCCAATATTTTATTAATTTTGATTCAAGAATTTTATGCAATATATTTTGATCATATTCAGATCCCTTGCCTTATCTGTGCCCCTCTTATAGCTCTCCTCCCCACTGGATTTCATGCATTCTGTCATATATGTCAAGGCCTGCTGAGCCAAGTCTATGTCCCCAAATGTTCTTGTATGTGTCCCCCACTTCATTATTCTCTATTAGCATTTAAAAACCCCATCCATCTTACAAAACACATCTAAACTGGGTGCCAGAGAGATCATATCTCACTAGAATGTCAGTGACCTGTAATTCTTACATACAGATGTGCCAAAGGGCAGGCCCATTCCCTTTCCCTTGTATGTGGTTTTAGATCAGATTACACCCAGGTTTCTTGGAATGGAGTTTTCACACTTGTCTGTTTCTCCTCCACACTGTCTGGTGTTGTTGAGTAGGGACTTCTCTCTTCCTCAGATCAGAAGCGCTTGAGTTTCCTTATCAAAGTCAGTTATTTGTAGCCCGGGTACATGCAGGCTACACTTTGGCGGTCCCAGGGTCTCACTCAGCACAATCACACCACTGTGGTCCAAAGTATTCTCCAACAGATTGACTTCCCATAGGGTTTTACTGGGGGTAAAGGAGAAGCAAGGGCCTCACAGCAGGCACCCAGTTTTTGTAAGCTTTCCCCTTGGAATTTTCTGTGATTCTCATTCTGCTTTAGACTGTACCCACCTTTTTATTTTTATTCAGGTATAATGAACCCAACAGATCAGGAGCAGATTGCTAGTAAGAAGATAGTTATTGCTCAGGCATGTCCAAGAGGAAGGGCCACACTGTGCCAAACAGGCTGTTGGGAGAAGCTTCAGGGTCCACTGCCAGACAGAAGGGGAAGGGTAGTTCCCAGATTAGAGCCTACATTGCAAGGTTTGAGTGTCAACATAAATAAGGAAGGGTTTGCAAGCTGATAAATCTTGGGATGGAAGAGTTTGGATAATTTCTGAGGTTTCTAGGTTTTAGGGCTGTTCTCCTTATCTGATAACCGGCCCTAAGGGGATATAGGGTGGGTAGATACTACCCTACCCTATAGGGGGAATGTAATAAAAGACTGAAGGGAACACAGATTTAGGTGGGTTCGTTTGCATATCAAAGGCATACTTCCAGGCACATAATTGTGTACCTCAGGAAATTAGCTAACCTTGTTAGTTCCTCACCAGGCCTATAAGGCTTCCTATAATATATATAATATAAAATGCAAAACTTTTTAGCAACATGATTAATACATACGCCTTGGTGCACACTACAATGGGTAAGAGAAGAGATAAAGGGCTCTTTCAAAGAGGGGAAATTTTTCAGCCTTAGGTTTATAGCTAGGCATGGCATACTGTTAAAATAGCAAGAATTTCACACTTAATACTTAAGTTATGGAGAGCAGGCTGAGTCTGAATTGACAAATATTACAGGTGTGGAGATATTTTCTTGGATGGTAGAAAAAAGCACATCCAAGGGGAAAGTTCTGAATGGTGAGACAAAAGATCACAGAAAATTCTTTTGCAATTCTGTTACTCAGCTGTGTTTTTCCAAAGCCTTTTGCTCTTTATGATCCAGTAGGCTAGGTACAGATAGCTGCTTCAGTCTTCTGAGACAGATGGAGAAATAAGTGACTAGCAAAGGTTTAGTTTAATGGCTTCTATTTGTCTTTCTAACTGGCAGATGGCCTGGGTTCTCTCCTACCCTGTAATTTCCACTCAGTTCTGTCTGTATAGCTCCCTTCAACATCCTCTATGGTTGGTTTTGATTGATTCCTGGAATTATTCTAAATGTGATCTCTTTTTAAAGATGTACTTTTATTTTTATTCACATATGTATGGTATGTGTGTGAACCTGTGTGTTTACTACATGTGTGAGGGTGCCTATGAGGCTAGACGATAGCATCAGATCCCCTGGAGCTAGAGTTGTGAGCCATCCGGTGCGGGTGTTGGGAACTGAACTCCAGTCTTCTGGAAGGGCAGGAAGCAAGCACCCCTAACCTCTGAGCCATCTCTCTAGCCCCATGCTGATTTTCTTATTGTGATTATTATCTGGAATCATTGACGTGATTTGGCACCCACTTTGTGGGAAACATCCACCAATTCTATAGCATCTACCTTATCAGGAGACTTGGCATCACCTGACAAATGTGCCCATATGTTCTAGTTTAGCAGGAAAGGCATTACTTTTCTCGCACATAGGTCTGGGATTGGGCAGGCTAGGTGTAGTAGGCAGCATCATAAAATCTTCATAAACAAAAGCTGGCTTTTCATCACTTAGTTATTCCTAGGCTGTGTTTTTTGTCTGTGTGGTCCAGCAAAATAGACATGCCTAGCTGCAAGGGCAGCTAGAAAATTTAAGGCTCTTGTTTCAAACTGGACATAGAGTGTCCTCAAATAAAATTCTGTGAAAGGAAGCTGGCACTAGCAATTAGCAATCCTTCATACCGACCAAATCAGAATTCCGAGAGCTTGAAATGTTGTCATCTATCAAACACTGTGGATGATCCCAATTTATATTAAAGTTGAGAAGTATTGTTCTATCTTTGGCTTTGCTGTACCCTGGCAACACACCCACATTCTCACTACATTCCAGGAACTCTCCACTTACTCAGACAACCTGCGTGGCATCCACAGTCCTGCACACTCACACCCTCCTGGCCCCTTCACTTCCTTTCTCAGATTCACAGCACTCCTACAGGTGCCATCATGCCATCCTCTTGTGGTGTGGCCACTTCAGGAGTCTTTCATGGTAGCCACTAAATGGATGCAAGGGCAATTTACTAGGCAGAGACAAGGTACTTTTTGCTCCCATTGAATACATTTATTTAAAACATTAGGGCCAGTGTCATAATCATATAAAACTATTGTGCATCCAGACACCAATCAGCAAGGTATTTTGCTTTGCGTAGATAACGATCCTCTGTAATCTATGATTGGCGACTGCCTGTTGGAAGTTCTTCATCTCTGAAATATATCAAAAGACTTAAAAAATTTTCTTTTAAAGATTTTCCATTTGCTAATTAGAAACTGTACATTCTTAGTAAGTTTGGTTGAGTAATAATGTGTAGCTTGTTAATTCTCAGAGGATAGAGAAAAGGTGAGTTTTTAAAATTAGGAAAACTAAGTAGCATTTCATTCTATTGTTTTTATCTGGTTTAAATTGGGAAATTTATATTTTGAATTTCAATTAACATTATTACACGTGTAGACTCTCAAGTGGGAAGCGTGACTATAAAGTACTGAGGAAAAACATTAAAAACTAAAGCAAAAGCTGTGATGAAATTTCCAAGAGCAAGTTTCTCTGACTTGTGTTTCTGATAGCAGTAGAATGTAGTATTTTCTTTATCAAACCTGAAGGGAAATGCATCCATTGTTAAGATTTTCATCAACTTTAAAGACATAGGGCAAAATATTTTGTGTATTTTTTAACTGAATTGGAATACTTATTCTTGAAAACATACCACTTTTATTGTTTCATCCTCCTCAATGTCATTAATGTTGAGTACTTCCAAATACTACGATTTTTCAGTTCTTTTGCCAGCTTAGGTATTTTAAGATTTGTGCATTTGCGTATATAAGAGGCTGTACACTCCTGCACACTCACACCCTCCTGGCCCCTTCACTTCCTTTCTCAGATTCACAGCACTCCTACAAGTGCCATCATGCCATCCTCCTGAGGTGTGGCCACCTCAGGAGTCTTTCCTGGTAGCCACTAAATGGATGCAAAGGCAATTTACTAGACAGAGACAAGATACTTTTTGCTCCCATTGAATACATTTATTTAAAGCGTTAGAGCCAATGTCATAATCATATAAAACTACTGTGTGTTCAAGACACCAATCAGCAAGGTATTTTGCTTTGCATAGATAATGATCCTCTGTAATCGATGATTGGAGATTGCCTGTTGGAAGTTCTTCATCTCTGGAGCCCGTATAACTATCTCTGTTCTAATTCTGTTCATCTTTCATGCTTGCCAAGATTTCAAGTTATAATCAAGATGCCTTCCTCCAGAGAAGGGAGTGGCACATTGTTTAAGAGACAAAACATTTTGAGAGTCACTGAAAATGTGCAGTCAATATGTCAGCAGCTGTGCAGATGACAAAGGCTGTCCCGGGTATCAGAGTGGGTGATGTGCTCTGTAACAGGGATCTTCCTTGAGCAACTACAGAAAGGCACAGGAAAAAGTTGTGGCCACAAAGTAGCACTATGCTGTCCTCCAGGCAGTCAGTCAGCTACTGATACGAAGAACCTCTTTTGTCACACAAGGCACACGCAGAAATGTCTATTCCAGCAAATTTCTGGATAACAGCTTAGCTGGGACAGTAAATCAGTCAGTTTAGGGAATCTGAGTAATGTTCTCTCCATGAGACTCCATTCCCTCATTTGTAAAATAAGAGCAGGAGGAGTAACTGGGTGATCCCATGTGCTTCCTAGTTTGGGTCTGTAATGACTATTCTAGCACTGTTCGAAGAAGATGCTGTTGGCCAGTGCTCTTCCTAAACTATGTGAACTTGTTCAAAAACTTTTTAAGAGGGTGATTCCCCAGGCTCTGATCAGTTACTGTAGCACTACAAGCCTTAACTCTGAACACAGACAGAACCCCACAGAAGCAAAACTCACTGAGCTTCATAACTGTTAAGGACTGACTTCTTCCTTACCCAGCTGTTTCCTATCACAAGACTCCTTCAGGACCCAGCCCAGGCAATTCAGCAGAGCAAGGGTTGCCCGCCTTCTGGTAAAGTATTTGTTCTCATGTTTTTTATTGGTTTATTAATCAGGTCTTTATCTTCTTATTTGGGAGTCTTCCAGTGCAAATTTTCACTAGATAGGTGATTGACATTTGATCTCCCTGTCAGTTCCTTTCCATCTCACTTGCTTAATTGTATAACTGACACTTCTTTGAGTTAACACATAGTTGTTTTTAAAAAGTAGAGTTTCTGATGTGAAGGCTGTCAGGGAGATTTTAATCCTAACCTTGGCATTTGGGGGAAGCTATTTGACATTTCTAAGGCAACATGTCGTCCTCTAAAATTCCTCCCCATAGACATTTCTGATTTTGTATGATGTATCAGAAAGGGCTTATGAGTACATCTTTTAATATCACTTGGGAGCATCAAGAGAAAAATTGAGACTTTCAGGAGATTCACTAAAAAATGGGTGTTACTAAAACTCAATAGCTCTTTGTAACATATGGATATTTATTCCTTTACTAGTTTGGTACCCTGTCTTTATGAAATTCAAAGGATGGTCCAAAGAAATACTTTTTTAGAATTATGCAGTTATCCCAAATTATTAATCCTTCAATCTTTCTTAACCTAAGACTATGCTAACGGGGCCAATTACCCTTGTTGCTGCAGTCTCCTTGTGTTCGGTAATTGCAGGTCCTCACAAAGAATTTTTAAACATAGGCTTACTAGTAGTAATTAAAATCTAAACACCTTTGATGTATCTGTCTAGGCATTTTAAAAGAATTGGTGACCTTGTCTTCGAACTGTTAAAATATTGTAGGTGAACATGCCTATATGATTGTTAAATGTGAGTTTATGAAGAAAGGTACAATGCTAACTTTTCATAAATTCCAGTATTATGATCAAATGAATTATCCAACTGACCTAAAATAAGATTATATCATCAATAAAATATGAACATGGGAGTTCATGATATGTGACCACTTGTTATAATGAAGTTCAAACATTTGGGATCATATGAAGAATCACAAGTGAAAGCAATATTTAAAATTATATCTTGCCATTGGAGAATCTGGAAGAGATAAAATATGCAGCTTGGAGTAGCTTTGCATTTTTGCAAAATGAAAAAAATCATCAAATGTAGATAAAGCATGTGCCTCATCATGTGTTTTAAAAGGGAAGTGTATTATAATAATGCCTTTATCATAAATCAAAGAGTGATAATCTTGGAATCTCACTGGCTGCCATTTGTTCTCCCCTCTGAATATAGTCAGTAATTTGGCAGCCTGAAGGCATGTGCTTAAGCCCTCAAGGCAACTGCAAGGTAGTTCAGAATCTTAGACACATAGACTTGACAGAGTTCAAAGGCTTGTCTCCTTTAGTCAGCATCACTGTGATCTGGACAGTCAGCATCACTGTGATCTGAACGAAATATCTTTTTGCTCACTTTTTCATGTGTCAGATGAAGACTGATGTCCTTCTTACAGAAAAGATTAACTTGGCAGCAGCTAGTAAGAGGATGATTTGCCATGCTGTCTGGGTGTGTAGACAGTGCTGTATTTGAGTTGCAGAATTTACTCAGAATTTAACAGAAGTTAAACTCTTTTAAAAGGAAAGAGTTGAGCCTTCTGATAATCATACAACCAGTTCCACTTCTTGTTCTAAAAGTGTAGATTTTCAAGCCTCTGCTTCTTGGAGGAGAGCAATTGGGTATCGAGTCAACAGCAGGTGGGTATAGACTAGAGATGTGAGGGAGAGATGGACTGAGATCATGCGCTGCTTTATCTCCTGTCCAGTCCTGATATGTTGACCAGCTTTTTACCACTGCGCTTATCTCCTTTGCTACAAGCTTCAGTTCATTCTATTCTTGTGTCTTCCCGCTTTCTTCTTCTCATATCTCCCTCCTCTTAGACTAGGGAAAAATAAATAAGAAATGGCCAACTTTGTAGCCTTCAGTATTGGCTTCCAGACATTTAAGGTGAACGTGTTGTACATATAACTAATTACGTGTGTCAATAAATTATCATCATTTTTGCTGTATAGGTCCACATGAGGACTTGTGGTTCTGTGTGGATGTCCTTAAGGCCAGCAGTTTATACTGTGCTGGGAGGTGCTTCTTTCCTGTATTGTTTTTAGAATCACTGGACTCATACCTAAATATGACTCTTTGCATTATGACTGTTTAAACTGCTTTTGTATTCATTTCTAGGGCAGGAGCGGTTTGGTAACATGACCCGAGTGTACTACAAGGAAGCTGTTGGTGCATTTGTAGTCTTTGATCTATCAAGAAGTTCCACGTTTGAGGCCGTCTTAAAATGGAAAAGTGATCTGGATAGTAAAGTTCACCTTCCCAATGGCAACCCTATTCCTGCTGTCCTCCTTGCTAATAAATGTGACCAGAAGAGGGACAGTAGCCAAAGCCCTTCCCAGCTGGACCAATTCTGCAAAGACCATGGCTTCACTGGATGGTTTGAAACCTCTGCCAAGGTGAGATCACTTTGCTGGTAAATCTGCTTCTGATGCCCTTGTCAAGCTGATTGGAACATTAAGTATTTAGGTGGATTTCTGTGAGTGTTTTTGTAAGCCCAGAAAGGCACAGCATGGATGGCACAGTCTTCCCTGTTCGGCAATAGGAATACTTTCAAAGTTTCTGATAGAATGAAAGGGCAGATTTTTATAATAAAATAAAAATGAACTGTTTATTAGAGAAAAAATATCACGTGCCATTTTCTGGGTCTGGGTTCTTTGCCAAAGCTCTTCTCTCATCGGACTGGAATGAGTGGGACATGAGGTGTATTGTCCAAAACACGGGCTTTCTGACTTGCAAAAGGCAAAGAAATACAGGGAAATGCCCATGGCAGGTGAGTATGAGATGCAGGACTCAAATTGAAGTGTCAGCTAAAAGATGGGGTTAACTGGAAAAGATCTGAGCAAGAACAGAAAGTCAACCTTTGTGACTCGCTTCTTCACGAATAGTTGAAATATTTTATTTATTTTTATTGTATGCATGTATTGCCTGCATACACATAAGTGCACCCGTGTTGTGCAGTGCCCACAGAAGCCAGAAGAGGGCGTTGAATCCTCTGGAACTAGAGTCATTGTCAGTTGTTAGCCATCATGTGGGTTCTGGGATTTGAACCTGGGTCCTCTGAAAGAGCAGCCAGTGCTCTTAACCACTGAGCTCTCTCTTCAGTCCCCTTCCCGAATAAATGAATGTTTTTCTTCTGTCATTGGGAAATGGATTCTTTATTTTTAGACAGTAAATCATTAAGGTAGATTATGAAAAGCTTAGCCATATAGATATTCTGGAAAGCCATGGTGAAAACAGAATCATACCATACTGGAGGACTGTGTACACTGGGATTTTCACATAAGAGGATTCATAACAGATTTATGTAAAAATGATTATGATGCCTGAGAAATTCAGTGATAAGCAGTAACTCATAAATTTGTATATTCTTAACACAGTTCCAGCTTACAATATATGTGGTGTAATGTATGTATACTTCATGTGTGTGTATGTGTGTGTGTCTGTGTGTCTGTGTGTGTGTGTGTGTTTGTATGTATACATAATTGTTCCTCGAAATTTCCTTCCTTCAAGATTTTGAGACCTCCTGTCCTGTTATTTTTAGCTTTTCTAGCAATTTATCCTCAAGCAGGGAGATGATTTGATGTCGCTGCTCATCAAAATGATGAAAGCAAGTGATGAGAGACTGCACCACAGGGCAGCCTCAAAGTATTGAGTGATGGTAGAGTCACTGGCAAAAGAATGTCTCCTGGAGGCAGAGGTGAGCTGCCCTAGCTGTCCACTGCTTCAATAAATACGGCAGCTTACTTAGCTTCATAGACAGATAGTTGTGATAGAGCCCGGAGGTGTTGTGTGAGTAATTTAACCTAGTCGGAAGAAGTCTCAGAAGGAAAGGAATCATGTAGAGATGGAAGTTTTCTATGTCTCTCTCTGCTCAGCATGTCTGCTGGGCAATTTGTTTTGACTTCCTAGCTCCATTGGGGGAAAACATAACTGTATTTGCAACTCTTTCTGTAAGCATGTAACTTGGTTGAAGAATTTCCTGTACTGCACCTGAAATTCCATGTTAGGATTTATTTGAATTCATCTTCCAGATAATAAATTTAAATTTTATACAAAAATCTCCCTGGGGCTAGAGAGATGGCTCAGCAGTTAAGAGCACTGACTGCTCTTGCCGAAGACCTGGGTTCGATTCCCAGCACCCACATGGCAGCTGCAAACCGTCCTTAACTCCAGTTCCAAGGGAATCCGAAGCCCTCTTCTGACCTCTGTGGCATTGTACGACACGGGTGCACTCACATACATGCAGATAGCACATAAAATAAAAAATAAACAGTAAATAAAATATTAAAATATTTTTAAAGATCTGCCTGTAAAATTCTCCAATAATGGCGTTATATGACCTGTAATTTGAGATTGTTTAAGTAATTTTTTTATATTTATAGACAAAATGCCATGTATGGGAGAGAGAAAAAAAGCAGTTAAAAGTGAAGATTTCATTTATGTTCTGTTCTTCCCTGCAAATGCTTAGCAAGAATTTCTACCTGATTTCCTATGTGGTAATTCAGGAATCTTCTTAGAGTATAACCTTACTATGATTTTTTTTAGTTAAAATTTTCTAAAAAGAAAATTGAGTCAAGGCTTAAAGTACTGCCAGGCATTACTAAGAGGTTTGCTTCTGGGCTGGCTAGCGACTAATTTTTCACATCTGGAATTTGCTTGAATTTCGGTGCTCGAAATTCTAATAACCAATAGATACTTTTCAGTGGGTTTAATCTTTTCTCCTTTGTAGCACAGAATGGATTTTAGATGAAGCTTTGTAACTCATTTCACCATATTATGGGAGTTTCTGTTCGTTCTTGATTGTGACTAAATGTTTGCACAGAACCTTCTAGCTATTGCTGTGGTGAGAACGAGGAGAACTGAATGACACATGTACACATTCAAAGATCCTTGCTTGCATTAAAGTTAAACTTACCTTGGGAGCAACGGGATAAAAGCTGTCAGTGCTGTGTTCAAGCCTAAACAAAAGCATCGCTCCTCTGGAGTTCCCTCTGTCTGTGAAAGGCTATAGAAACAAGGGCCTGAGCCACAATGCATCGCTTGGTGTTTTCGAATTTGATTGGAGACATTAATATAAATATTAAGCTTCATATATGTAAATACATGTGTGTTCACATTTGTGCATTTATTTTTGTATATAGTGATAGCCATATAAACAGAGAGGTAAGTGTAGATGTGTGTATGTATATATGCATATATTTACTAGCTCTGTCTACTGAGAGGGCTTGAGAGTAATGACACTATAAAATGAATGAATTTCCTCAACCTCAGAGGCTGGTTTATGAATAAAATTTTTAAATAAAAGGAATGAAGTTACCTGGAGAAATAATTGATTGCACAGCTGACGGGATTAGAAAGTAAAGACGTGCCTGAGATATTTTGTGGTATCAGAAACTAAGGAGGCATTCACAAGACAATATAAACATATCACAGAGAACATGGCAGCCTGCTTATAGAAGCTCCAAAATTACAAGACAATTAGAGCCACAAAGTAACGAATTACTGTAATGAGTTTAGTGGATAGAACTGAATAGCAGTCCATGATGTGCATAAACAAATGTTAAATGCACAGAGAAGAGAACATTTTCCTAACAGCACAGGAAAAGCTCAGCTAATGTAGAAGGAGTGATGGAAATAAAAAGACACTATTAAATACCACAGTGACAACTGCCTTGGAGGAGAATTCATAGATGCTAAAGTTAGTAAGGAAAAGTATAGGTGCAGGATATTTGCATATCTGTATTCACTCAGTGCGATGAGGAAAGTGCAACTTTGTAGTAAGAAGCCTGGCAGCTTTAATCCAGGATGTCTCCTGGACTCCAAGAACACAAAATCCTGTCTCCTTCCTACCAAGACTGCAAAACTTGATGCTGATCAGAAAGAAACATTAGGTAAACACTGACTCCTGGCTAGTCTTTCATTAATGTTCTCTAAGATTGTCAGATAAGGTCATAAAAGGCAAAAAGTCTTGGGAAATATTCCAGTTTAAAGGAAATGTGGGAGGAAACCAGGGAGACCTGAAAACAAAATACATCAGGAGAAGGGTCTTTTGATAATTGCTGAAATTTAAATATGGCTGATAGTTCGATATGGACACTGTGGGTATTATTACCTAATTTCCTGATTTCAGCAATTATACTGGCTTCTCTAAGCTGTTAATCTTTGATGAGCATAGGTAAAGAGAACACAGGAATTTTTACAATTTTTTTCAATAATAAATTTGAAATGATTTTAAAATTAACTCAATATTTCAAAGTAAGCCCAATATTTGCTATGTTACTTACTGTGTACTTCATATCACTGTGTAACACAGCTGCATAGATGTGCACAATGATTCTTTTGGCAAACCTTAGTGGACATCACACACAGTATCATTTCAAACTAATCTGTGTGTGAAAAGTAATCATTCGTACTTCAGTGGAGAAGAAGCTCGATGTGTGGAATGATGTGATTTTACCCCTTTTAAACTTTTCTTCACAATGCATGCTGAATAGTTGAAATACATATTTAGGGAGGTGATCTTCCCCTACATGTGTGTAGAGAAAAGGGAGGTTCTTTTCCAGATATTTCATTAAAACTTGGGGGTCAAAAGAAGATTAAAAAGTGTGTGCATGGTAGGAAGAAGACAGTCCTTCCCAGGTCATGTCGGGGGAGGAGCTCCGTTTCCTTCAGTCAGTGCTGTAGCTACTGGAAAGTTGCCTCTGTTCCAGTAAATAACCTCCCACCCACTCTTGGGCAAACAACCCTAATTAAACTCTGTGAATCATACACAGAAAATTACATGACAGTAAGAGGGGCTGTCTTGGGAAAAAGAAGGGCTTAGGGGAAAGGGGGAGAGGAAGATGAGACAGGGTGATGAGAGAGAAAATAATAAAATTCCTTCTATATGTTTATGAAGCTGTTAAAGAATAAATGAATGGCTAAACAAATGCCTTGAATGGTTAGTGTGCAGACACTAGTGTTGGGGAAAACAGTAGCTGGTGTGCTTCCAGTGCTCACTCTGGCAAGCCATGCTTGTGACTTTAATACTCTCAACATTTACTTCCAAGAGCAGAGGCCAAGGCTAAGCCTGTTCTGTCCTTCGTGTTGCAGGATAACATAAACATAGACGAAGCCACCAGGTTCCTAGTGGAGAACATCCTTGCAAATGACCAAAACTTTCCTAGAGAAGAAAACGACATGGACAAAATTAAACTGGGTGAGGAGCCCTTCACAACCAAACCCAGATCTCAGTGCTGCTGATGTGCTCCAGTTCCCAGTATGTCTGCCTCCATGGTCCTCAGTGTGTGTTCCAGAATGTTCCCAGTGCCACTGTTTCCCATGAATTGCCCTCAGGTGTCCTCAGGGCCCGCTGCTCATCTGAAGATGGAATAGGTCGGGAGAACTATTTCCACCAGAGGCTGTGCAACTTACTAGATGACCCCAGGCCTTTTTTTGTGCTGCCAAATGGGGGATACTGTTTACTGCCTTCAAAACATCTTTGCAAATCACTTCCAAGTGGTAGCTGTTCATATCAGCACTGGGGTGATAATGCAACTACCCTGTACTGTTCCCAACATGTTGGGTCATTGTCTTTGTCCCCATATGCATCTACCCAGGAATTCTTTAGACAGTTCACCAAAAAGACTCAAAGGTCCTTTGGAGCTATTTCCTATTTAAAACTTTGGTACTTCATGTAAAATTTTCATCCTTAAATAATATGATTTCAGAAGTCATGATTGGTAATAATATAGTCATGTTAAACCACTAAGATACCCTTCCTAATTAGTCAAAAAGCACTGGGCTAGGGAGGTAGCTCAATGCTGGAGTGTTTGCCTAGAATGTGATGTGCTCTGGGTCTGTGGTACTGGAAAAAGAAATGTTCATACTATATCTGTATTATGGGCATCTCCCTCTGGATCCAGTGGCTACCACTTAGGAACAACATAAATGATCATTTCTTATCTCTTCTCTATTCTGTGTGTCTGTGTTTAAAACCAGGAGCCTTATTGCTATTACACTTGTACTTCTCACTAAGTGGAACTTTTCTTTCTAAATCTGTTATAGTCAAGGAGAGAATTTTTTTTCAAAGCATATGCAATTTATTTGTTTGTATACTATGACAGATGAAAAAAACACACTATGTATCATTCTGTATAAGGTGTTGGACATTTGTTGTATAAGGCCTGAGAAACCTAAGGCCTATTCATGACATTTGTATTTCATTTAATCCAATGAAAGAACAGAATAAATATTTTAACCTAAGCCTGTGTTTTGAATTAATGCTCTTTTTGTCTCAGAAGGCACTTTCTGCCTTTGCAAACTTTGTGTTTGAAGCTGGGATAGTGGCTGACACCTGTAATCCTAACAGGAGGCAGAAGAAAAAAGATCAGGGGTTCAAGGCCAATCTTGACTGCATAACAAGTTCGTGACCAACTTCTCAAAAAATTTAAAAATTGCAAACTTTGTTCACTGTTGATTTTTATTTTTAAGGAGCTTTATCATATTTATCTGAAATTTCAACTTCTGTCAGGGGTATAGAGAGCTTTCATATCATAATCTAAAGCTGATGCAAAAGGACACATGGAACACTGGACATGTTTGTCTTACAGATTATGGAAGAACCGTGAATTCACAGAGAACACTGGAAAAACTAACACAGAAATGCATTTGTTCTGACTGGTGTGTTCTGGGAAAAAAGAAGTAATCTTAGGCTAGAAAGCACTGCTCTCTTTTTTCACCAAACTTAAGCCTTGCCTAGAAATCACAAGTGTGATTACATGCTATATATTTAAGTAAACAAAATCACGTTATATCTGGATATATCTTCGTAGAGTCAGGTTTTTCTGAAGTGAAGGAATAGAATACCAGCATTTTTGTAGTGCATATAACTTAACGCCACCTTTTTAATATATTAAGTCCTGTTTTCTGAGTCATAAATGTCATATTCTGTATAATGTCTGTGATAATTCTTAGCCTATGAGATACTCTTAAGAACAGACAGTACCTTACAGAACTGATTTCAGTAAACCTGAATTCTGTGTCAGTGTGAGGTAGTTTATGTTTAGTCCTCTCCACAGTTTAGAAATAGAATTTTTAATCATTTTGCTTTGGTCCTAAATTATTTCTATATTTTTGTTATTTTAATATAAAATTTGAATTCAGGATAAGTTATATAAGTGACCAAAAGAAAGAATAGACTATTGGGTTCCCCTATACACTTCAAAAATCAGTTGTACATTTAGAGGCTGGAGAAATGGCTCATCAGTTAAGAGTACTGATTGCTCTTGCAGAGGACCTGGGTTCCATTCCCAGCACCCACATGGCAACTAACAGCCATCCATACCTCCAGTTCCAGGGGATCTGACGCCCTCTTCTGGCCCTTGCAGGCACTACACATGCATAGTGCACTATATTGATACATTGAAAACACTTATAAACACTTTAATATAAAAATAATTAAATAAAAATTTTAAAATAGGTTGTACATTTAAACACACACCTGAGCTCAGACACTGGTGTAAAGTTCAAAATAGCTCATCAATTACAAGGTGATGCGCCTCTTTTTTCCATGAGCTTAGACATCAAGATGTCGTCAGTTTTCCTGACTGTCATGTGCAGGTCCTTTAACCTAACAGTGTTTCTAAGAGAGATTGCTATCAAAAGCTGTGGCTTCCCAAAGTTCTTTTTTTCTTCAGATCTGTCTATGAAGCATTGGAATTGCTTAATGAAAATTCCTGAGCATCACTTCAGACTTGTTGAGTTTGTTTTCTAAGGATAGAGTTTAGAAATACACTCTTACGGTAAACCTGATGTCTAGTTTGACACCTCCCATGCTAAGTAGCCATGCTAAAGAGTTATTCATTTTGAAGCCTGTAGTGATGCACAGACCATGAACATCTTTAAAATACAGCACTTAGCTTTACACTTTAAATTATTATCATTACAAAGTCTGAATACGTTAGAAAACATAGAAATTTGCTTTCATCTACTGAAATTAACAGAGACTTAAGGTTTCTGCTACCACTGATTAGCAATTTGAAAAAAAGTCAAGACCATTCTTCAAACTTACTTCTTCCCAAAATGATATAATATCAAAATGAGCTTAAATGTGAGAATAAGAAATCAAACTCCAAAAGTTTTAGCCCTTTTGGAAAAAAATGATGTTAAGATAATCCTTTACCCTTCTCAAGTGCTGAAAGCCGAAGATGAAGTCAGACTTGCTTAATTACACAAGAATAAAATAAAGAGTATCTAAGAAGAAATAGCATGAAATGAAAAAAAAATATTTGTCATCTATTTGCTTAGGTAGGAATTAAAAGGCAGAATGATAACAAAAAATGAGTAAAAATGGACAAAGAATGTAAAGTCAGCATGTGTGTATGTGTTCTGTGTGCATGTACAAACCCATGTGTGCTTACACACAGAGGTCAGAGAGAGAATTGGGTGTCCGGATCTATTGCTCCTCTGTCCTATTCCCTTGAGACGTGATCTTTTGCTGAATCCGGAGCTCTCAATTTTAGGGGATGCCTAGGCAAGTTCCAGTCGCCCACTGAATCATGTTCACACCCAGCTTTTACCCGTGGATCAAGTCAGGTCCTTGTGCTTGGGTTGCAAGCATCTATACCCATTCAGCCACCTCCTCAGTCCCCAAACCAGTGTTCTTTTCAGAAGTAACTCATGTCAAATACTAGTCATCAGGAGCTACAGAGACAGCTGAGTGGGTAAGAGCCCTTGCTGTGCAAGCATGAGGACATGAGCTTCGCTCCAGCATACAGGTAAAAATTTGGTTGTGGGCATGGGCCTGATTTGGTGCACCTGTAACCTCAGACACAGGAGGATCCCTGGGGCTTGCTGGCTGCCAGGCCCCCATGTCAATGACAGGTTTTCTCAGAGGAATAAGGGGGAGAGTGATAGAGTGGGACTTTCAACATCCTCCTCTGGCATCTGTGAACACAGTCCTCTGCTTACAAAGGCACACATGCATATACACCATACATATCATACACATATATGCACACACACATACATGTACATACACATACACACACACACACACACACACACACACACACACACACACACAGAATCACACAGAGAACAATTTTTAAAAAAAAGAAATGGGAGCTGTGGAGATGGTCCAGTGAATAAAGCACTTGCAGCACAAGGACCAGAGGTTAGAAACCCCTAAAAAGCAAGGCAGGCTGGGGTCCACCTGAAATTTCAGCACTTGGGAGGCAGAGACAGGGGATCCCCCAGAGCAAGCCGGCTAGCTAGACTATCCAGAGTTGGAAAGCCCTGAGGCCCTGAGTTCAGCAAGATACCTTGCCTCAATAACTAAAGTGGACAGAGATCAAGGACAATACCTGACATGTGCACATGCACCCACATGAGCATGCGCACCTATATACATGTGAACACTCGCACACATGTGTATGCATGCCACACACACAGGCAAATATTTTTTAATTGATCAAGAAATAAAGTAATATGTTGTCGGATTAATAAAAAATGTGTTAGTTTAATTATATCCTTTGGTTATATCCTTAATGTTGAGATCATAGGTAGTCTTAATCAGCTGTTAGACTAAATTTATCTTATAGTTACTGCCAAATTTCCTTCCGAAACTGCTATTCCAGTTACATACCTAGTTCATGTTTTGCCAAGAAGTGAAACTCTTATTATTAGGGAAGTATAATTTTTTTAAAAATTGCTTTATTTTTGAAGAACTATTAAACCACAGTGTGAGCACATAAATGAAACATAGTCAAGTACATTGGTCAGGTTACATACAATTTTCCAAGGAAAACAGAACTAGTCCTACATCAAGATGATTTGGCATCATTTGTGAAATCCACCAGGTGATTCCGGTGCTTATCTCTGTTAACTAGCTGGTTTTATCTGAAGAGAAAAATCAGCTCGTTGTTATGACAAGTAGTTTTGTAACTTGGTACAAGGTGCCCACCAAAATTAGTTTACTACAGAAATTGTGATTACAACATGTTATCTTCTCTCATAACTGTGTCTCAAAGAATGTTCACAGGGGATCTAAAAAGCTTGGGAGAGACTAACTCAGCTTACAAAATAATTTGTCCACATTTCAGAGACACAGAATTTGACAGTTTTCTAATATAAATACTCTCACATAGGATAGGGGGAAAGTTGCTTCCTTTATTTTCAGAA
Source organism: Nannospalax galili (assembly GCF_000622305.1). NCBI lineage: Eukaryota > Metazoa > Chordata > Mammalia > Rodentia > Spalacidae > Nannospalax > Nannospalax galili. The sequence continues at coordinate 2,382,359 of NW_008341187.1, read as the reverse complement.
GAGGAATTAAGCTTTTCGTTTTTAGTATGCGTTTGCCCTTGCTATCAACTAAGATAAGCATTTGCTCATATGTCTACATCAGTTCACTTCCTTAAGATTAAAAGCTGCACTATCCAGCTCAGAGCAAAAATATACACCTCCATTTGATGGGATGAGTTATACACCATCATCAGTGCTAGCCAACGTTCCAGAGCAGATAACTGTACAATTTAAAGAATAGACTTTATATAAAATCATATGAACAATATATTTCTTTTGTAAAAGATTCTGTTTTGAAAGATGGACATATAAAGATACAACTCCAGGGACTAGGGTTGTAGTTAGTGATAGAGTGTGTAGCCTGCATAAAACCTTGACTTCAATCCTATCACACACTCATGTACAAACACATGCACACACACACACACACATACAAAGAGAGAGAGAGAGAGAGAGAGAGAGAGAGAGAGAGAGGGAATTTTCATGTTTGATTCTTTAAATCTGTGTATATGTGAGAGAAGACAGAAATAGGGATGAAGGAGGTTGGAGGTTGGTGGGTACATACAAAGGACTGCTGCTGCTCGTTGTCTATCATGAAAATCCAATCAGTTATCTCTGAGAAGTGTCTTGAAAACCACATGGTACCATCTGACAAGTCATTTAGTATTCAAGCTTTTCCTTCAGCCAAATTAGCTTTAAAGGCATAAGTTTTCAGGCATTGGGATATAATAAATGTGATTATGTTCATTGGGAGATAGTATTCCAAGCTGTCTTCTAGGGGGATGCTTATTTGGCAGAAATTTTGGGCCATACTAGATTTACAGCTTGTATTGATAAAAATTGCTTTTTAGTCTTTACAATTATATCAATTATGATTTAATATTGTGGTTGAAGAGCCTACAGAATTTTAAAAGAACACATTTGTTTCAAATGGGGTCTTACAGTAATGGTGATTGAATCCAGCTTCAATTTCAATTCTAATTCTGTATGTTGCTTTACTTGTTTGTCTGTAAAGGTTAGCTTTTATGGATTTCTTTATATTGATTACAAACTTTTAAATACTATTAATATTTTTTCCCTTGCATAAATTTAGTGTTATAAAGTACCATAGTGTTTTGTACCAGCTTGATTCAGAATGATGTATTAGAAGGGAATAGAAGGGAATATAGCATCGTACTTTTAAGGTTGAGTCTGCACTCTGGACTGTCTTGTGGTACTGTTTGAATGTATTTATGTCCATTCCTATTGAACATGTAATGATGTAATGATAAATTCAAGGCATGTTGCTAAAAATGCACAATATGGGCAAGAGAGGACTTTCTATAGAAAGGAGTAAGAAATCAAACAGGAACTTGATGACAGGAGGTATAGTGAGCCACTCCACAGGTCCACTTGAGGCTCAGGATATTATGCTCTAAAGTAGAGATAATAGCCAACCAGAAATCAGGTTGTGGACAAACATTCAAACCTCTTATACTTTGCTGCAATTTGAGATGAAAATTGATGGCTGACTAAGTACTACAGTTTAAGTCCACACATTTTAATATATTCTAATATTATTTATATATTTACATATTAAAATATATATTTCAAGTCACACATTTTTATTTAACTATAAAAGGAACATGAAACAACTATTTAACTCTCTAACAGACATTTTTTAGGCATTTCACAATTTAGTGATGCTCTCCAAAGAAGAGCTGAATATCTGTATGTTTTAAGAGTGGTCTCTGATGAAACACAGTAAACAGAGACCCAGAACAGAACATGGAACGTGTCCATGGTCATTTTACCCTGAATGTGTCTGATATGGGAAGCTAAGCAGGGTCAGGTCTGCTTAGTACTTCGATGGGAAACCATATATGCAATCCACTCCTGTGCCTCTTTCCATTGGCTCATTACTCTTGGCTGTCTTGACTTGTAAGTGCCAGGCAGAGTCTAGTGCAACAATTAACTTCTACTCAAAACACTGGTCATGTCTGGGCATGAACTGCCACTGAACTGTTGGCGTTTCATTCCTATATTTTTAACAGAAGATGCCAACCAAGGTTTTAATCTTCAAATGTAATTCCCCATGGAATATATTAAATCAACAAATGAGAGTTAATACTTTCTTTTTTCATGAATGAGTTGGACAGGCTTCCACAGACTTCTTCTGCCAGTGATATTTTTGGTGCTGTATGGTATGAAGAGTGTCTTTTACCCTTTACTAAATGCCGTATTTGTAAGTTCATTTCTGAAGCCTTCTTGTTCTTTTCGAGCCAAGGTTAATGATGAACCTGAAGAAGAAAAAGAAGCAAGTTCTGTTAAATGGCGTTAGTTACTGTGAGGTCCTCCACCCACTCAGCTTGCTTGTTATCAGAGAAGAAATGGCAACCAATTCCCACGAGGTCCTTAAATGTGAATTTTCATTCTATTCCACTCCTAATCTTTTAGGTAAAGCAGCCAGTATGACCTGCTAACTAACTGTTCCAACATTTGTTTTAGGGGTCACCTTAAATGCTGGAGTTCATTATTTCTTATCCAGGATTTTTATGTTCTTTAAATATTTAATCAAATTAAAACAGTATTCAAAATGATTATGTTATTTAATAAAACAATGTCACTTTGTCCTTTCAAGCATTTTTGTGTGTTTCTAGATCATTTGAATTTTCATGAGAAATTACATTGCTAGCTATCCGAACTTTATAACAAGATCAGAATTTCTACAAAGATATTAGAGGGGAAAAGATCATACAACTGAAGTCTTGATCAGATGGTAGTCATGGGAAGACACAGGAGACACCATCTTCACACCAAAGAGCTTCATCTCCAAGCCAGGAATACCAAAGGCTGTCAGTAAACCAGCATGGGCTAGCGAGAGCTTCCTGTACAGGCTTTGGAGCCTTTATGGCCTATCTGATATCCCTGATCTTGGAGCCTCCATGACCTATCTGACACCCCAATCTTGGAGCCTCCATGACCTATCTGACACCCCAATCTTGGAGCCTTCAGGGCCTATATGACACTCCAATCTTGGAGCCTTCATGGCCTATCTGACACTCAGATCTTGGAGCTGTCATGGCTTATCTGATACCCTGAGCTTGAATTCCTAGCTTCCAGACCATATGCCACAGTAGTGCTGCTTTAAGCCACCTAGTTAGGGGAGCCCCAGGAAATGACTAGACACCTCAACAGTAGTGCCATTTCTTTCAGATTAGACAACAGAAAACAAAATGTGGGGGGAAATCCAGAAAACCAAGGTCATGCTAAAAATAGCACAAAAGAGAAAAAAAGTGGAGAAAACAAGATTGGAAAAAAGAAATGGCAATGCATGATTCTCTTAAAATATCAGAGAAAATGAAGGAGAATGAGTAATAAGATCTGAAGATTTATGTCTTCAGGATATACTAAAAGTGAGGTGATATGTGGTGTGTAAAAAGTGGAATAAACAAAGACACACTAGAGCATTGTAAGCCAAAGTGAAGCACAAGTATCAAGAAAGGTTAAATCAGGCATAAGTTCCATAAAGCACAAAAAATACTTTATTAGAGAAAGAAGAATTTACAATAAAGACTTAGCAGTTATGTCACTATAAAAATCACTTCTCTGGAAGTCTTAGGAAGAAAAAAAATTCTAGTGTGAGACTTTACTTAAATTTTCCTCAAATAAATGTGAAACAGTAAGTTAGATCTTCTAAGCACACACACACACACACACACACACACACACACACACACACACCTAAAGTAATTTTGGAGCAATCAATCATAAAAGAGGCTGTGGACCAGGGCATAAAGAAACCTCAAATTCTTCTTTTTTTTTTTTCGTGATCTTTTTGAAACAGGGTCTCCCTGTAGCCCCAGCTGGCCTGGAATTCACTATATAGACCAGTCTGGCCTCAAGCTCAGGGAGATCTGCCTGCTTCTGCCTCCTGAGCGCTGGGATAAAAGGTGTGTGCCACCACACCTGACTTCTAAACCTCAAATTCTTAAAAATAGTGTTAACAGTTGTCAATATTCATCAAAAAACAACAAAATCAGAAGCCAGGTGTAGGCATATGACAAAATCAAATAAGGAAAATCTAACCTGAATGTACAAATCAGGCAGAGGAGAAAAAGGAACTGAGTATCTGCAGAAATAGCCATAATGAAAATGCTACACACTGGTGCCTTCAAGATTCAAATAACACTGTGCCGAAAGGAAAATGCCTACTTCTGAAAACTAAGAGTAATGTTAATGGGTGAATTATCCCTGTGTACAAACACTAAACAATTTACACAATAAAGACGATGTGTGACAAGCCCACCGTTAACATGATACTCAACAATAAAAAACTGAAGCTTTTACTCAAAGACCAAGAATGAGATAAGGATATTGATTTTTGCCACTTATTTTAACATGGTCCATGGTCCAATTCCTGTCTAGACTAATTAGGCAAGAAAAGGAAATAAAAAAATAGCTAAATTGGAAAAGAAGCACTAAAAATATCTATGGAAATGATGTGTTCTTAGGTATAAAAGTAACACTAAAGAGTCCTGCAGACAAGAGCAGGCCAGGCACACGCCCTGCTAGAATAAACAAAGAAATACACACCCTGTTAGGATGAAGAAACAAATATAGGATATAAATTAACTTCCAAAACTCAGTTGCATTTTATGCACCAATGAATTAACTGAAAAATTAAAAAACCCACATCAATCTCATATGCAATATCATCAAAAATAATAAAGTACTATCCAAGGAGGTAGAAGACTTGTGTATTTAGAACTGTAAAACACTGCTAAAATAAATTAAAGCAGACACAAATAAATGGACAGATACCCAGTGTTAATGGACTGGATGAATTGGTTTTGTTAAAAATTCCATTCTACTCAAAGCAGTCAGTAAATTGGGTGTAAATCTTATCAAAACTATAATACCATTTATAGGAGTACAAAAGAATTTTTAAAATTCAAGTGGAACCGCAAAAGTTCCCAAAAGACAAATGATCTTGAGAAAGAACAAGTTGGAGTATCACATGTTCTGATTTCAAAATTGAACCAGCATGATGTAACCCATAGGTCAATGGGAAAGAATGGAGATCCTTAAAATAACCTCTCTCTACAAGTCTGATTGTCAACAAGGATGTCAAGAACATAAAACAGGAAAAGAATTGTACCTCCAACAAATGATGTTGGAAAACAGTAAAATTCATATATGGAAGAGCAGTTGGGATGCTTACCTTATATGATACTCAAAGATCAACTCAAAATGAACTAAAAACAGAAACATGAGATCTGAAGTTGTAGAGTGACTCAAAGAAAACATGGAGGCAGCTTCTTGACATCAATCTCAGTATGGTTTTTTATTAAGCATCAAAAAGATAGGCAAAATAACCAAAAATTGACATGTGGAATTCCATCAAACTAAACATCTAAACAATATGGTAAATAGTCAATAGGGTTAAAATGCAACCTATAGCATGAGAGACAATATTTGCAAATTAAAAAGCTGATAAAAGGTTAGCATCCTTATTATATAATAATCTATAGCTCCTTAGCAGAGAAACAACCTAATTTTAAAAGGAGCGAAGATTTTAATAGATACTTTTGCAAAGAAAACATGCAAAAAAATTCCCAGGTACTCAACATCACTAATCACCAAGGAAATGCAAATCAAAAATCTCGAATAAAATAAGAACTTGTGCTTGTTAATATCGCTGTAATGTAGAAAGCATGGTAATATTGTGGAGAAAATAAAACCCTTAATTGTTAAGGAGATGGTAGACTGTGGAAGTCACACACACATTTAAGAATGACCTCTAAGCACATTGCCCTGGTAACTGTCTGTAGCCTTCTTCAAGCTAAACTAAATGCAGAATGAAGCCTCTTTCACATGATTTGTTTTCCGTCAAGAACGTTTCCGTGAGTAATGGATGGTATTTCTCAGTCACAGTGGAGCTGTTTTCATTCTATTTAAGACAAGGGACCTTCAGATAAATGATCCTCAGGAAATCTTCACATTGTAAACAAATTAAAACAAGATGTTTATTTTGGTCCTTGTGAGATCAAAGTGACAAAATTCCAAAAACATATAAAACAACATCCAAGACATAGAAAAGAATTTAAATAAGGGGCTGGAGAGATGTCTCACTGGGTGTAGATAGATAGATACCTGCAGTCAAGCTGAGGACTTGAGTTTGATCCCCAGGAGCCACATGATAGGAAAGACCTGACTTTCACAAGTTGTCCTTTGATCTCCACAGGCACCGTGTCACACACATACATAGATACATGAAAATATTTTTGAGTATAATAAAAAATTATTTTCAAGAATCTAAATAAGAATAAGAAAAATAAGTTAAAGTGACAAATCCATTTTCCATTAATCAAACTAGAACAAAAGACTTGTCTATAATATGCTACAAGACAAATTTATGGTTTTGAGTCTGTGGGAATTGTGAATTTGAAGGAGAGTCTGAAAAGAATTCTGTGAGCTTTTAATTATTTTTGCTGTAGTTGAAGAAGAGAAATGTTTGTGTTTCTCTAATAATGAATTTCAGTAAAATTTCATTTAGATGTTACTGAAACTTTTTTTCTCCCCAAATTATATTCTGCAATGCAAAAATATCAAATGTTAGTGATGTCAAGTACATTATTCTGAGTTTTGTATTTCAGATTTAGACATGAAGGAATAGGCCTGACAGTATGGCCTGTTAATAAGAAACTGGATAATGTTTCTGTTTTACTTAGCAGAGACTTCTAGGTCTCACACAGAGATCAGCACAGTGAAAGGATGGAAGATATATTTAGGAATAGAAAACTATAAAGAAAGCGGCATGAGACTGTCACTGACAATAAAGCATGTAATCTGGAGTAAATGTGAAGCTTGGCATTTTATTGTGACTATTTTGATAATCAGAAAGTAATTATACTGCTAAGTAAAGTAATAGTCACTAGACAGGAGCAGAGAAATGGCAAATCAGAATCTCTTGAGTCAAAGACAAAGACCACGTGACATAAAAGAACTTTTAGCTGTAAATACCTATGAGCTGTTTAAACTACGTAGAATAGGACATAATTGCATATAAAAAAAGAAATCTGGATGAAAGCTAGAAAGGCCATTAATTGTCAGGCAATATAAGTCCTGAGATAGTAATCAATGATTGTTTTCAGAGGATGAAGTTAGCTTGCTGCTGTGGCAGAAGTAACTGAGCTGAATGCCTGAATGTGTGCTCATTTCTTATATATTTGGTATGATCACAAGCATCTCTCTCACCTCCAGGGACAACACTGACACTGGTGCAGAATCATCACAACTGAGATGTAGATGAAAGTTAGGAGGCAAATTTATTATCTGGAGAATATTATTCATCACTCAATTCTCTGTCCAGGGGAAATTCTCTCAAATAATGACATGAAACATGTGAAACAATGTTAGGAATAAGCTTTTCCTTAAGGATATCAGTCTATATGTACTCCTGATAGTATTCTGCAAATATCTTCTCTAGGAGGGAAGTGAAGTTTCATTTCTGGGCATAATGTCAGTGAAATCACATAGCCACCATAGGCCCCCAGCTGTTACTGGAAAGCAGAGAGGGAAACATTAGGATCACAGATCATCTACGATAGAAGAGCAATCAAAGAATAATTGAATTCTCCCACTAACCCAGTCAGAGTGAATTACCAATCCATCATTGTACGGAGTGCTCAGGATCAACATAACTGCTGATGGTGCCATCCTAGTTATCAAAATGTTAAATTTCTGAGATTTTTCTAGTAAATATGGTATAACGCCTTTGCATGCTAGCTTAAAAATTACTATCATCTCTTTGTCATCTATCTCTCATCTATAATGGTAATAGTGTTAAGATTACAGAACTTTTTTTCAGATTATGGTTAGTACATTTTATTTATTTTTTCAAATTTTAAACATATGCTTTTAATTGAATTTTGTGCATTTCATACAATACATCTTAATCATATTTAGAATCCTCCTCCCCCATCCATGCCCCCCATTACTCCTGTCCACACTGAATTTTGTGTATTCTGTCACATATGTTAAGCCCTATCTGGTCAAGTTTTTTTATTTTATTTATTTATTTTTATTTTTGGTCTTTTTGAGACAGGGTCTCCCTGTAGTTTCAGCTGTCCTGGAACTCACTATGTAGACCAGGCTGGCCTTGAACCTACAGAGATCCACCTGCCCCTGCCTCCCGAGTGCTAGAATTAAAGGTGTGCGCCACTACACCTGGCTTGGTCAAGTTTTTGTACCCAGATGTCCCTCAGTGCAATTTCAAACATTGGAGTCCAGTCAGCCTATCAAGTGTCACTCCCTTAAAGAAGAACAACTCTCCCTCACCCAACAGTGATCAGTTGCCACTAGTTCCTCAACTAAGGTTGAGGCCTGCTGTCCATTTCTTCAGTTCTACGTTGGGTTTTTTGTCTGATTGAGTTTACATGGGTCTTGTGCATGCTGTCTTCATTGCTTCGAGTTCATATGAGCAAGTTCCCAGAGGCCTGGAAGATTCTGCTTCCTTCTGTTCATGCACCAACCCTGACTCTTACAATCTTTAATATTACAAAACATTTTAATAATAAAATCACAACTATTAAAATTGTTGATACAATTTTTATTTACTTCTATGCACCAAAAGTTCTTTCTGTGGTGATGCTATACACTTGGACCATTCAGCATTCTGCTGAAATAAGTATTCTGTATGTTTAACTTTAAATTCATTTAGTATCAGCATAAAAATAGTAACATACATCAGAGTTAGAAAATCCAAAAATAACTTTAAAGCCATTTGTAAATATAGTATATGATGGGATGTTATTTCAAAACAACGAAGTTGTTTGTTTGATAAAATATGTTGCAGTAACTGGGTATATCTCTAGGAAAACATGTTGTCTCCTTGTATCTCCTTATTTGTTCAAAGAAATTTCAGATAAAATAAGAATTTAAATGAAAATACATTTTGAAATTGCCAAAATAAAAAACAAATTTTTAACAAATCATGAAATCAGGATGGTCTTCTAAATCTGATACAATTAATTCAATAAAAATAAGTTATTGACACAAATCACTACAAATAAACTCAAAAGATAATCTTGAAAAAATATTCCATACCATAGATAAACTGCTGTTTTCATTAATTTTTAAGGAATTCCCAATAAATAATCAATGGAAACCCAGAAACCTAATGGAATTAAAAATGAGCAAAGAACAGATAGAAACAGCTCACAGAAGTGAGCATTCAGATGGAAATTCAACAGATTTGCTGTAATGCAAATTCAAAGCCAAACTGAAATAGCATTTTTCCACATATTAGATAGGACAAAATATATTTGCTAAAAATATTAGTGTGGTAAAACAGATTTTCAAGTTCCTGAGAATAAAAATCAATATAAAAATACTGTCACAATTACAAATTACAAATAGTGTGTGTGTATGCATGCATATATGTGCATGCATGTGTATATATATATATATATGTATGTATATGTGTGTGTGTGTGTGTGTGTGTGTGTGTGTGTGTTTATGGTTGATGAGATGGCTCAGTGGCTAAAGGTGTTTGTCACCAAAGCTGACAACCTAAGTTCGATTCCCAGGCCCTGTGTAGTGGAAGGTGAGAACTGACTCCTAAAAGTTTTCCACTTGCACACAGTGGCACAGAGGCTTTACTCCCACACAAATAAATAAGTAAAAAGAAAAAAAAATGCTACTTTACAATGCATTTCCACATAGACATTTAATTCAAGTTGTTCAGTGCAGAATTGTTTTCAAGAGCAAAAATTTGGAAGTCAGGAATTAGAAACAAAAGGGTGCAGTGGTGTGACTTTCATTAGCATGGAAAAGGCACAGATCCTTTAAACAGTAGCATAGCAATTTTACAGGTTATTCTAAAGCACTTTGAAAACTAAGTGCTAAAGTAACCTCTGTCTACCTTGCATCATAGAAATAAAACCTTTCTTATGCAATACGTGTCTCTGACTTCACAAAATCGATTAGCTACTGTGGTCTATGCTAAGCAATGTAATTGCACTTCCTTACAATAATATATGCTCCAATAGTTACTATTCTAATGTCAATGACTCTATCTTTCTCAAAATACTATTTAAGGCATATAGACATTCTAATAACTTTCAGGAATACGGTGATTAATATTACTGAAATCTTACTTTACTCTTTCTGCCTTAGTCTGTTTGCACTGTTATAAGAAACTATGCTAGTCTAAATGGATTACAAAAACAGAAATTTGTTCTTGAGCTTCTGGATGCTGGGAAGTGTGTAGCCTAAGCTATAGCCCATCTTCTGTCTCGTGAGGGTCCACTTCTTGGCTTGTAGGCAGCACTATTGTCTCTGTATCCTGAGTAGGATGGGGTGGGGAGCTCTCCTAGGCCTCTTACATGAGGCAGCAACTGTATTCATGAGCATTCTGTCCCATGACTGAACTATTTTGTAAAAGCTTCGCCCCCAAACCCATAACCTTAGCAGTTAGAAGTTCAAGGCATAAATTGCTTGGGTGAGGAGCAGGAGGGGGACCTATATTCAGGCCATTGCAGTGTCCTCTGCTCCAGAAAGAATTGTTGATCTTTTTTTCTGTCAGTTCCTCCAGGACTTGAATAAGTGACACTAAGCTGGATCCCAAATTTGAGGAAAAAAATGAGCATCAAGGAGTGGTGTCTTTTAGTTCTGACTGTACCCAAGCCACACTGGAAAGTTGGACAAGACAAATTTCTGCTTCTAAGGAACCTCTAGGATAAACAATTCCAAGTAGCTAACAGTGAATTAAGAGCTTCCTTTGTCGGTATAAAACACCTCTTATTAATCTGAGTGTTAGCCAAGCTTGAATAATTTTGAAACTGAATAGAAAAGAATAGAAAAGTTCATGATTCAATAATATACCACCAGTGAAGTAAATAGTGAATGTCCCTCAGCCCATCCCTACAGGGTCAGGAAGGAGATAAATACACCCAGCACTCAGCACATGACAGCAGCAACTTGTGTGTGTGTGTGTGTGTGTGTGTATTATTCTTACTACTTTAAAAGATATATAGCATCAATATTATTACAAGTAAGAAGGAAGAGATACATGTGTGTGTGTGTGTGTGTGTGTGTGTGTGTGTGTGTGTGTGTATTATTCTTACTATTTTAAAAGATATATAGCATCAATATTATTACAAGTAAGAAGGCAGAGGTTCTAATAAATGAACCATTTTCCAAAAGCAAGTCTATGTGGCAAAGCCAGTTCTGATGAACTTAATTACTCACTCTTCAGCAAGCAATTACAGAATGACTAAGTATATTATCTCATTAAATGTGAGATATTATAAAACATCATTTTTTTATGTTCCTCTGATAAAGACATAATTTGTAAGTTACTCCATAATATATGCATTCTAACATATTACCTTCAATCAAATCCCACATGCACTTAGTAAGGCAGAATGTTTCTGAAAAATTGACATTTGATACCTTAATGATAATCCTTCAAAATCTGATATGCCAGCCTTTTATTCTTTGGCATTTTGTTTCTTTTACTCTAATGGTTTCAGTTATGCAAGAAACTCCTGGAGTGCCTCCTTTCTTTGCTATAATATTGGCGATGAGTGGTTATTCAGCAGCAGATTAAATGTGGTTATCTCTTACATAACAAATACTCCCCTCATTCTCTCAATTTTGCTGTGCTGCTACAAAGTAACTTCATGTCAAAGCAAATTATGCTACAATGCCTTTGAAAAGAGGCGAAGTAACACTTAAACTCTGTATACTTGCTCAGTACCAACAGCACATAAAACTCAGTTATGCATTAGTAAGCCATGAAGCACTCTGATTACATTCCCTTATGTCCAGGCAATGACAATTGTGTTGTATCTTCTGTCTGGCTAGATGAAAGTTAAAAGGCTTCATCAACTATATATTAAATGTTTTTTCAACATTAGAAATAAAATCTAACTGCTCAGGTCACTCTGATCCATAGGCACAGCAGACCTATGAGCTCTGCCAGCCCGACCAGTGGTGAATTCCCTTTCCAAGGCTTGCCTGCACCCTGCCATCCCATTTCTCAGGCCCGCTAGGGTCACGCCCCAGACTCCTTCACTCGCTTGCTATCCAACAAGCAATTACAGAACTACAAATGGCTAAAACACAAAGTTTTTTGGTCTTTTTGAGACAGAGACACGTTTCTTAAATGTTCAGCATCTTTAGGTATCAGAAAAATGAATGAAACTACTTTGAGATTTCATCTTATCCCACTCAGAATGGCTAAGATCCAAAACCCAAACAGCAACAAATGCTGCTGAGGGTGTGGGGAAAGGGGAACTCTTATTCACTGCTGATGGGAATGCAAACTTGGTGCAGCCATTATGAAAACCAGTGTGGAAATCCCTCAAAAAGCTAGAAATAGATCTACCATATGATCCAACTGTGCCATGCTTGGAAATAACCATGGGTCTCTATATCCTACTATAGAGGTCTGTTTATTAATGTTCATTGCTATTCTGCTCACAATATGGAAACAACCTAGATGTCCATCAACTGACTAATGGACAATGAGAATGTGGTACATTTACCCTATGGACTATTAGTCAGGTATTAAGAAAAATGAAATTATGAAATTCACAGGTAAATGGATGAAACTGGAAACAATCATCCTGAATGACATAACCCAGACCCAGAAAGACGAACATTGTATGTTCTCTCTCATAAGTAGACACTAGCTTTGAATCCTTCCATATAAGTGTTTCTATTGGAAAATCCATAGATGAAAGGAGTTCCCCTATAACACTGTCCCTACTAGACAAGTTAGGCTAGCAAAGAAAAAGCCCAATGCCAGGAATGGACTCCCTCTTTTGAAGGAGTCCAATGGACCCTCAAACAATACTGGCTATTGCCCCTGTTCTTGGTTACACACCAGATCCTGATGGCAAGACCCTGTTGCTGAAGATACTATATACAGGAGTTGTAGAACAAACAAGGAGAAATCAAGCTGGTGCTGAACACGAATCTTCATCTCTACAGACTAGCTTTCATAGTGGTAGAAGGTGCTAGAATTATACTGGACAACAGGGGTGATCATTGACTTTGCCCAGCTGTGAATCCTGGGAGCCACAACAACCTGGTTTGGCAGATATGCCCATGGGTGAAATGGTAGCATAAATGTTTCAGGAGTAACTAACGACTTTCTGATTGGGCTTAGGGCTACCTCACAAGAAAGCCTATACCTGACATTGATGTCAGGCCTAGGAATCTGTGATTTGACAAGTCATAGGCCATAGAGTCTACTAATATTATTCTGCTAAATAAATATATTATTAAACTAAATCTTAATGACTTATTGTCATTAGCAGATGGTGATTAACACAGAGACCCACAACTGGACAACATGGAGAAAATAAAAGACCGCAGAGTGCTTAGCCCTGAATAGGTCACCTATATCAAAATTCTGCCTCCCAAGGCTCAGGGATCATTTCAGAAGAGATGGCAGAAAGATTGTGAGAGCCAGAGGCTGTGGATGGCCACAAGGAAACAGAGTTCTCCAGAGAGCTGCCAGTTACTCTTAACTTATAGCAATAGCGACAGCATGCACAAGCTCTAGAAAAGCTCAAGTCAGACAAAAATCCCAACATAGACATTGGGAAGTGAGTAGAAAACCCAGTCTTTTTATTTTCATTTTATGTGTATGGGTGTATTGCCTACATTTATGTAGGTACGCCCATTTATGCACTATCCATGGAAGACAGATGAGGATGTCGAACTCCCTTGGAACTTGAGTTATGGCTGATTGTTAGCCACCACGTGTGTGCTGTAATAGAACCCAAGTTTTCTGCAAGATCAGCCAGTGCTTTTAACAGCTGGGCCATCTCTACAGGCCCAAAAAATCCAGTCTTAGTGACGAACTATTGGCAGCTAATAGCTGCTGGGAGGGGAGATTCAGTCTTCTTTAAGCGTATGACTCTGAGTAGGTTAAACAGTTTTGAGGGAATGAACCCTGTGTTAGTTACTTTTCTTTTGCTGTTATAAAACACCATGACCAAGGCCACTTGTAAAAGGAAGATTTTATTTGGCCCATGGTTCCAGAGGGAGAGTCCATCATGACTGGCGAGGTACAGTGGCAAGTTTGCCAGAACAGAAAGCTAAGTACTCACATCTTCAAGTAGGCACAGGAAGAAGAAACTGGAAATCTAGCAAAGCTTAAGAACTCTCCAAGCCTAGCCCCAGTGATGTGTTTCCTCCAGCATGGAATCTAAAGATTCCATGACCTTCCCCAAACAGCACCATGAACCAGGGATTAGTGAGTGTTCAAATACTTGGAACCTATAGGGGACATTCTCATTCAAACCACCACATTCCATTCCCTGGCCTCCATAGGCTCATGACCAAATCACTATGAAAAATGCATTGACTCCAACTTTGAAAGTCCCCATAGTCTTTAACACTCTTGAAACTATTCAAAAGTCCAGAGTTCAAGTTTCTGAGACTAAAAGCAATTTCTTAACTGTAACCCCCTACAAAATCAAAAGGCGAATCACATACTTCCAACATGCAATGGAACCAAGTATACCTTGCCATTTCAAAAGGGAGAAATGGAGACAAATTGGGGGCATAGCAGAACAAAACAAGACACAAAATCAGCAGGGCAAATACCAAATCCAGTAGCTCCATGCCCAACATCTGGGCTTTACTTCCAAAGGGTTTAGATGGCTCACACCCTCCAGCTTTGCTGTATATAACCTCTCTCTCTCTCTCTCTCTCTCTCTCTCATCTCTCTCTCTCTCTCTTTGGGGCTGGTACCATTCCTTATATACAGCTCTACTTGGCAGCTGTCTCATTGCTCTGGGTGGACCTCAATATAGGAGTCCTGTCCAAGGATCCACACTCTGCCGACTCTTACTCTCTGTGTTTTGGCCTTTTGTGTTCCTGGCCCACTGCTGCATGAGGGAGATTCATTGACGAGAATTGAAAGATGCATTAGTGTTCTTTTCATCCCTTGTTCTATGTTCTGTGAGTCTTAGGTGTAGAGGTTGCATCCTAGATGTACCACTTAGGCTTGGGCAAGTCACAGAAAATCTCTGTGTGTGACCAGTTGTGGAACTCTGTAACTATCTCTGTCTCTTGAAAAAGAAGCTTCTTTGATGTGTGGTGACTGGGATATTTGTCTATAGATTTTAGGGTCCATATTACATTTGTCTAGGGATGTGACAGATTTGGCGTTTTTTCTAAGATCTATGACCTCTCCAACTATGTGTATTTGGCTAGGTTTATAGTACCACAATGAGTTTCCTCCCACTGAGAGGTCTTTAAGTCCAATTAGGTAGCTGTTGATTACCCCCAAGATAAAAAGTTCCACTGCTGCACCAATGTCAATTGTTGTACTGGTCATTGATGTAGTTTTTAGGCCTTGAAGCTGGGTTGGACCATTGATTGATGTTCTCCCTTAACAGCATGTATGGTGCTCTCTAAAGCTATGAGAGCCCTCAGGGGAGGTGGCTTCTAGGTCAGTTCTAGCCCCATTACTCCAAATTCTATGTCCAAAGTATGTCCTGTCTTCAGCAATAGGGTCTTACCATCAAGTTCTGGGAGGTAGTCAAGGACTGGGGCAATAGTCTGTGTAATTTTGGGAGTCTCTTGGACTACCTCGGCCAAGAACTCAAAGAAAGGGTTCTCTTGTCTGGCACTGTTTCTTTTTATGTAGCGTTCGGCTATACTCACGGACTCATGGAGAGGTATTGTACATGTAATTTTCCAGTAGGTTTTTGGACTAATAGCATTCCCTCTAGTTTTTTATACCAGCTAGGCACTATTTATCTCTCCTCTTTCTCTCCCTGTCTTATCCTCCCTCCCCACCCTCCCAATTTAAAAGTGTCCCCATTTCTCCCTTGATAATTTCTTTCTGCTCTGGTCTCACTTCTCTTGAGCTTCTTCTTCCCCTTTATTCCTATAGTTCCTCACAAAGCCCTCCTTCACTCCCTCCCATTTAACTACCCCTTCTTTATACATTTATCCCTTAGTAACACCTTTTTCCTACTATTCTCTCTCGGGTTCCTTCTTTCCCTTTGCCTCCCTAGTTCCCTTCCATTTTCCTGTCTCCCTGGTCCCTCTAATCAATCCATGGCCCTCCTCATGTGTAGGCTACAGTTATA
The DNA here is from genome assembly GCF_000622305.1 of Nannospalax galili. NCBI lineage: Eukaryota > Metazoa > Chordata > Mammalia > Rodentia > Spalacidae > Nannospalax > Nannospalax galili. The sequence goes on along the minus strand of NW_008341187.1, from coordinate 2,366,274 downwards.
CCCATATAATGCTGCAAAAGGTGCACCCTCTGTACTAAGACATGAGCCATAATACTTTTGCTGCTTCATTCTGAGTATTTTCAGAGCTCCAACACTCTCAGCCATGCTGATTCTGCTTATGAGGTACTACTGCCTACAGTTAAATTCCTCCACTACTCGCATTTACATGACCTCTTAGGTACCTTTGCTGGGCTTCCAGCAGGGCTCATATCACTATCATGTACCTGCCTCATGAGTTTTTTATAAGAACCGAGTAAATCTACATATATAAAGTACATTTATAAAGAAATGTGTATGTGTTTATTATGTGTATCATCCACATCTAGTGTGGGTTACTGCTTTTTGTCTCTGCCCACACTGGACGGTGAGTAAAATGAGGGAAGACAGTCTCACTATGATTGACATCCCCAGTACCATATCTGATGCATGCCCTTTCCATCCATTTCTAGATTTTTTTAAATGTTTATATGAAAGTTTTTAATTAAAAAATTGTTACTGAAATTTGTGAATTTCATACGATATATTTTATCATATTTAGGCTCCCTCCCCTATCTATACACCTCCCTCCACTCAGTTTCCCATGTGAACTTGCAGCAACGGTGACAGGATGCACAAGACCCATGCTAAGTCAGACAGAAACCCAGCATAGAACTGAGGAAATGGGCAGCAGGTCCCAACCTTTGCCAAGGAAGTATTGGCAACTGATCACTGCCAGGTGAGGGAGAGTAGATCTTCTTTAAGGGACTGACTCTAGATAGGCTGACTAGACCCCAGTGGATGAAGTTGTACTGAGGGACATCTGGGTATAAAAACTTAACTGGATAGGTCTTCACATACACAACATAAAGCATGAAATATGGTGGGGGGGTAATGGGGGTGAGAATGGGAGAGGGGTTCTAAATATGATTAAGATCTATTATATGAAATGTACAAAAACTCAATAAAAATAGACATTAAAAATTAAATCCAGCAACATAATATGATTGTTTACCAAGAGAAGAAGATGTTTCCTAAGATTTTGAGACTGGTTGGTCATTTGAAAAATCAACATTCATAGAGTAAAGTAACAGAATACATGATCATCTCAGTAAGCACAAAAAAGATAACAAAAATCCAACACTAGGCATTCCTGAAAAAAAGAAAATTTTCCCCAAAAACCTGGTTGAAGGCAACTTCCTCAAAAGACTATCTGTTGAAATCATACCACAAATGTCATACTTAATGGTAAAAGAATGAAGCTTCCAGAAGCAAGACAAAGACACGTTCTCCTGCCATGTCTATCCACTCTGTACCTGAGGGTCTGTCTCATCAGGGCAATCAGGCAAGAACGGAAAGGTATTAGGGTTAAAATAAGGAGACAAAAATGTCTCCAGTTGCAGAAAATATAATCTTAACACATAAAATCCTATTAAAAATCCATAAAATTATAGTGTTATTTTTCAATAAAATAGTTCAGCAAAATTTCAGTGTATAAGGCTAATACACAATTTACAAAAATTAGTTGTTTTGGTATTGATAGCCGGGGTACTTTGAATGAGAATGTCCCTTATAGGCTCTGAGTATTCAGACATTTTGTCCCCAGTTGATGATGCTGTTTTGGGAGGTCTTAGATGGTGTGGCCATGCTGGAGGAAGCACATCACTGGAGGTGGGCTTTGAGAGTTCTTAAGCCTTGCAGGCTCTCCAGTCACTCTCTGCTTCCTGTGCCTCCTTGAAGATGTGAGCCTCTGCTTTCCATTCATACTCCTACCAAGTCCTGCCACTATGCCTCCCTGCTGAGCTCAAATAAACTTCCTTTTATAAGTTCCCTTGCTCATGGTGTTTTATCACAGCAACAGAAAGGTAACCAAGACAACAGCAATGAACAATCTGAAAATAAAGTGAACACATTAGTTAACAAGTCCATAAAAAATAAAATATTTTAAAAATAAATTTAGCTAAGAGAAAGGTAACCAAGACAACAGCAATGAACAATCTGAAAATAAAGTGAACAAATTAGTTAACAAGTTCATAAAAAATAAAATATTTTAAAAATAAATTTAGCTAACCAAGCATAAACTTGAATAATGAAAACTATGAAAGATGTTTTCATAAATTTAAATTATAGAAGGTCTAAATGAATGGATAAATACTCCTGTCTGTGGATATGACGAATTAATATTGTTAATCCAGCTTTTTTTTCCAAAAATAGTCTACAGTTTAAAAGTAGGCCAAACAAAACCAAACTAAACCAAACATAAAGAAATCGCACACCTAAATAACTTAAAAAACTTCAACCTCCATTTTTGTGGAAAAGGACAAACTGATCCTGAAATTCACAACCAAATGTTAGTGACCTGCTTGAAATTTTGCTGCTGTAATAAAATACCTGAAGCAAGGAGAAATTTACTTTTGCTCACATTTTCAGTCTATGGTTACTTGACTCCACTGGCCTATAGTGAGGAATCCCTTCAAGGTGGGAAAGGAAGGGCAAGGCTTTTGCTAATCTCAATAGGGTGGGAGAGGAAGAGAGGATCAAAGGAGGAAGAGAAGGGAAGGGGCAGGCCAGGGTCCCGATGTACCTTTCATCGGCACACTCCAGTGACCTAATTCCTCTGCCAAGTCCCACCTCTTAAAGTTTCTACCACCTCCAGCTAGGAACTAATTGTTCAACAGATAAACCTCTGGGGGTCAGACTAGATTCAAATTGTAACAGAGGCTCAAATAACCAAAACAGGTGTAAACAGTAAATGGTTTACACCTGTTGGTTACAAATTTCACTACATAGGCACAGCAATCAATCCAGACACAGTTCTTAGTACAGACTCACAGAGCCGTATTGAAATATAGAAAAAGAAAGATCCTGTACAACAAATTAAATCATGTCTTATGAGGCACTTGAGAAATGGATTTTTCAACAAGACACAAATGAAAATGAAAGTGAAAACACTAAATCCCCAATTTAGATTTTTAATTTGTGACTTCATATATTGTCTTGCTTATAGTAGTATATCTGTTCTGATATTTGAACCACTGCTATGTGAAAAATAAAGTTTTATTTGTACAGTTTTCAGAGCTTAGTATTAAAATCCAAGTATTACATGTGGCTTCCTTCTGTTGTTATGGACAAGTTATTTGAATGACTTCAGATTCTTGAACTGAATAGAAATTGCCTCCCACTCAGTTATAATTTTACCATTTAGAGGCTAGAGATTGGGAATAAACAATAAAAGATTCCTTCAGGTTCACATTTAATGCTTTGTGTGGGATGGAGCTGATGACTGGAGAGGGAAACATGACCTGGTGGCAAAGAGATCTTGCTTTATAATTTGAAAGAAATTCTGCCAACTCTGACTTTAATGCCACATAAGTGAAAAAAAATAACCTATCATGAAGAAATAAATATGGCTATTAAAGCTGAGCCTTAAAGGTTGTATTTTACAGAAGAAAACTAAATAATAACCAATAAAGAGAAACTTAAAAGATGCATTTCTTTTTCTTAAATTTTTTGAAATTAGTAGACAAAATAATAATTTTCATCATTTTGATATTTTCATAAATTTATATCATTGAACCTTGTTCATATTTATCCCACATTAACCTCCTATGTTCTCCCTTCTCTTCCTGCTGGGTCACTTTTATGTGTGTATTTGTATGTGTCCATGTGTATGTGTCTATGTGTATGTATATTTGCATAAGTATGTATGTACATATTCTATATTTTGCCTATAGAAAAATATATATTCACTTTTCTGAGTCTTTCAAGTCTGACTTATTTTGCTTAATACGATAATCTTCACTTCTGTCCATTTCCCTGCATAAGACATAATTTCGCTCTGCTTCTTTATAGCTGAATAAAACTCCATTGTGTCTATTGACCACTTTGGTGGATGTATTTATCTGTTCATAAGCATCTAGGTTGGTTCCATATCTTGGCTATTGTGAATTAGAGCCTCAGTAAGCAGAGATGTGCAGACCTCTGTAGTATACTTAGATTCCTTTTGGTATGTATTAAGAAGGAGTATAGCTGAAAACTGTGAAGTTCTATTTTTCTGAGAAATCCCCCTACTGATTTTCATAGTGCCTGCGCTAATCTACATTCTCTCTAGGAGTATACAAGGGTTTCTCTTCACCCCACCCTCCAACGCTCAGCAGCATTTATTATTTACTATCACTGGTAGCCATTCTGAGAGGGAAAGTGGAAAGCCAATGTAAGTTTGACTTGCATTTCTCTCATGACTGAAGATGTTGAGTATTTTTTTATGCATTTCTTAACCATTTGTACTGTTTCTTTTGAGAATGCATCTTTCCAATTTATTTGAGCGTTTATTTATAGGATTAGAATTTTTGATGCTTTTGAGCATTTTTGTGTTCTAGATATGAATCCCCTATTACGTATAAAGGTGACAAAATTTTCTTATGTTCGCTAGGCTGTGTCTTCACTATGCTGTTTCCTTTACTTTGCCTAAGTCTTGACATTTTATGTAGTCCCATTTGTTAACTTTTGTTATTGTTCATGAGTTATTGGAGTCCTTTTCAGAAAGGCCTTTTCTATATATCTAAAGTGTTTCTCCAAGTTTTCCTCTAATAATTCCAGAGTTTCAGGCATTACGTCTTTGAGCCATTTCATAATTGATTATTATACAGGGTGGGAGAAAAGGATGTGGTTTCACTGATTTTTCTGTATGTGCATAGCCAATTTTCCAGCACCATTTGTTGAAGGGGATGTCTTTTCTCCATTATTTGTTTTGGCATCCTTGTCAAAAGTTACTTGACAATGGCTGTGTGGGCTTATTTCAGGGAACCCGATTCCATTGGTCTATATATTTGCTTATTGCAACTATGATGATGTTTTTCTTACTGGGTCTCTGCACTATATTTTGAAATAAGGTATTGTGATACCCCCAGCACTTTTATTTCTGCTCAGGATTGTTTTAGTTAATTGGTGTTCTTTTCTGTACCTCTACATGAATTTCAGAATGTTTTCTATTTCTTTTTAAAAATATTCTATGTATTATTTTATTATATGTGTATGAGTGTATTGCCTGGATGTATGTAAGTGCACCTATGTTGTGTGATTCCCGTGAGGTCAGAAGAAGAGGTAGGATTCCCCTGGAACTGGAGTTATGGATGACTGTTACCTGCCATGTGGGGACTGGGAATCGAACCCAGGTTCTCTGCAAGAGCAGCTAGTGCTCTTAACTGCTGAGCCATCTTTCCAGCCCCACATGTTTTCTATTTCTGTGAATGTCATTAGAATTTTCATGGGACTTGTATACAATATATGTATATAGATATATTTTTAAAATATATTTACATGTTATAAAAATTTGGTCTACATATTGATATTCTATGTATATAGTTTGCATTATTTTGAGGTATGCCCTTTTTAATCTTAGTTTGTCAGGGATTTTTATCAAGGACTGCTATTGAACTTTGTCAAAAGTCTTTCTGCATCTACTGAGGTGATCATGTAAGTTCTGTTCCTGATTCTCTTTATTCTGTATTACCTTTATTGATTTTCATATGTTGAATAATCCTTGTGTCCCTGAAATGAAACCAGCTTGATCAAAGTGCATGTTCTTAATGTGTTGTTGAATTCTGTTTGTAAGTATTTACTGAAGAATATTGTGTCTATGTTCATCAGCAAAATTGATTTTTAGTTTCCTTTGTGTCTTTTGGTTGTGTCTTTATATATCTAGGGTATTTTTGTATTACCATTTATTTATTTATGTGGCCGTGCAGGCAAACACATGCATACATCCCACATCCTCTAGTATGTGTGTGGAAGTCAGAGGACAACTTATAGGAATCACTCTGTCCTTCCATCATGTGTGTCCCAGGGATTGAACTCAGTTCACCAAGCTTGTCAGCAAGTCCTTTTACCTGCTGAGCCTTTTCACCAATCCGTTATCTGGTTTTGGTATCAAATTACTATTAGCTTTGTATAGAGAGTTTAGTAGAGTTCCTTCCATTCCTACTTTATGAGAAAGCTTGAAGAGCATTCTTGTTTATTCTTTTTTGAATGTCTAATAAGATTCAGCACTGAGTTTGTCTGGTCCTGGTCTGATTTTGTTGGTAAACTCAACTACTTCTTTAAACTCATCACTTACTATGTAACAATTTAAGCTGTTTATATCCTTTTCATTTAATTTTGGTAGCTCATGTGATTAGGAATTTATTAATTTCTTTTGTATTTCCTCTTTTCAAAGTTATTCTCAAATGATTAGTCAAGACTATATAATTAAATCTGCATGTAGTTATTTAGTTTTATAGTTTTGTCTTGCATTTCTTTTTTTTTGTTTGTTTGTTTGTTTTGGGAATGTGGGCCAGTGTTTGCCTAGAGTTCACAAACCCCTGGGTTAGAGCCTCAGCATGGCATAAATCATGCATGGTGGTACATGCCTTTAATCTTAGTAATCAGGAGATGGAGGCAGGAGGATCAGAACTTCAAGGCCATCCTTGGCTACGTAGTGAGTTCAAGTCCAGCCTGGGATGCACAAGACCCTGCACCAATATATATATATATGCAGTGGTGGCCTTGAGTGGAGAGGTGAGGTATTGTCTCCACATTCATCTTAAAATAGGATTTTGGGAGGTTTTTTTTGTCTTTTTGAAGCAGGGTCTCCCTATAACCCCAGCTGTCCTGGAACTGGAACTCACTATGTAGACCAGGATGGCCTTGAACTCACAGAGATCCACCTGCCTCTGCCTCCCAGGTGCTGGGACTATAGGCATGTGCCACATGCTACTTTGATATTATGGGATACAAGAAATCTCATTTTGACAATTTTGTATTTGTTGAAATCTATTTTGTAGTATAAATTGTGAGCTATTTTACAGAAGTTTTCATGGGCTGTTGTGTGGGGACTCAGGTTTGCTTTGCTTAGCAGGGGACCTCCTGGCTTCGGGGCAGAGGGTCTGATCGGCGACAGAGTCAAGCTCTGGGACCTGTGTCTTCCCAACAGGACATTTAGTCTGTTAGTTGGCACCAGAAGGATTCTTAAACTTTTACTCAAGGTTATCAATGCCCATCCAGTAATTTATTGGCCACAATGTTTTCTTTTTTAGAGCTAAAAGCATGGTAAACTTTTAGCTTTTAGCTCAGGAGTAAACCTTTAACCTGGCCTAATCTCTTAGCCAGGGATAGCTGAGTTATTTGTTCAGGACAAGGAGATGAGCTAAGGGTTGTTGACCAAGATGCTTTCCCACAGAGCAGGGAGCCTGCACTTTTATGACTGGGCCGCTTTCTCCTGCCAGTCTAACAGTGTTCTGCAATACAGGGATTATCAGAGCCACTGTTTTCAGTGCCCCTCCCTTTAGCAGAGAATGCAGCCTGGACCTGTAGGTTTTAGGCTCACCTCACCCTAGGGCCTGGCATCCTGGCTTCCTGCACTGTTGAGCAGTAGGTGTGTTCCACAGCTGAACTTTGTAGATGTGTTTTAAACCATTTGATGTAATGGTGCAGTTTATCTCTGGAATTTTTTTTTAGTCTAGATGATATGTTAATGAGAGAGTGGAAATTGGAGTCACCTGTAGGACTGTACGTGAACTGGCCGCCTCTTCATTTCTAGAACTTGTTTTATGATACTAGGTGCACGAAGTTCAGTGTGTGTGCATATGTATATGTATATATATATATGTCTTTGGGATATATATTCCAAATTATTGAATTATTATTATTGAAAGGAATAAATTAATCCTTTCATTAATATGAACTGACATTCCTTAGCTCTTCTGACTAATTTTGGCTTAAACTTTACTTTGTCATATATGAGTACAGCTATTTACGCTGTTTCGGCTTCCAATTGCTTAGCTAATTGACTTCTATTCTTTCACTCTCAGTGCCTGTTTTCATTTGCCCAAAGAGGTGTGCCCATTTCATATAACAAAGATTTGGATCTTTTCTTTTTTTCTTTTCTCTTTTTTTTTTTTTTTAAGAGAAGGGCTCCCTATAGCCCAGCTTGCCTGGAACTCTCTGTGTAAACCAGGCTGGCCTCAATCTCATAGAGATCCACCTGCTTCTGCCTCCTGAGTGCTGTGGTTAAAGGTGTGCTAGATCATGCCCAGCCCTTCTTGCTTTTCAATCCAATCAAATAATCTGTGTCTTTCGGCTAGAGTTAAGAACATTTATATTAAGAGCTTTCATTGAAAGGATTTTGCTGATTCCTATAATTTTGATGGTTGTTTCCCTGGCTGTTTTGTATATTGTTTGTTCTTCATTTTTCCCCTATTCATATGGGTTTATGCTATTTTGGAGGTGTCCTGTGGCTTTTCATGTTGATTGTGTTCCTGTGTTATGGTTTATGCATCTCTTGAGTTGGATATCTCTTCCAGTTTTATTTGGGGATCTTCTTACTGAGAAGTCTTCTCTTGAGGGCTTAATTATCAGTATTGAGGGTTCAATTATCAGTACTGCTTAGAGAGAAGAAAACAAACCACATTAAAATGAATAACACCACGACAAATCAGAATAGAAATACAATTAAAAATTATTGAAGACGGCTACTATGCTTCCCGTGACTCCAGGTGGGAAAATGGTAAAATAGTGAGAGTAAGGCATGAAGCTAAAAGTTAAAGGCTAGAAACAGTGGAATGAAATAAGGAAGGGACCAATGATAAGGGTGATAAGGGAAAAGAAAAGTCATGTCACATAAAAGAAAGGAAGACGAAGAAAGAGGCGACTGTTAGAAAGAGACTGCACGGTAATGAAAAATGCCTAAAGCTATATAAATACAAGAAGAATAAAAAATAACAGTCTGTAAAATTAAAGTAAAAATGATAGTAAAACATAGTAAAATGTCTAGAAAAATGGAAATACAAAAGACAAAAGCGAAAAGACTGGGGAAAAAAAGACAAAATATTAAAGCTGGTTTTGTTTTTTTTTCTGTCTTCTAGCATTAGAGTCGACCAGGTAGATGGGATCATCATTTCATTTTGGAGTCTCTACAACTCTTGTCCTTCCTGTCATTCAGACTAGTGCTGAGCCCTGACCTGTCAAGTGCCACTTGTCCCTCAAAGCTGCACTCATTGTGTTAGCTTCCCTTCATTGTGTTTAAAGAATGTCTGCTGGCCTCTCTTAGCTTGCAGCTATGAGGCTGGAAAGTTCTCACTGCCCAGACTCCCCAGTGTATATACCCTGGGGTGCCTAACTTTCAAGCTAAGGTATATCCCCAGAGTGTACTAAAAGTGGGGGAGCAAACAGAACACTGAGGTCTGTACTAGAGGATGGCCTCTATGCTTTCAAATTCTATCCAACATAAAACAGGAATTTGTGCATACCAAGCGCTCTGCTGGATGAGAGCTAATCATGCGATAGACAGGACACTCCAGAGCTCAAACACACTGATGACCATAGACTCCCGGCTGCAGTCTTCCTGCTTACCTCTACGATGGAATTTGTGTCTTGCCAACAGAGGGCAGAGACACTGACCACTGTGCCTGTCACAGCCCCAGCCTCCTCCTGCCTGGACTTTTTAGCATGTCTGCTTCGTGTTCTTCTAACTACAACTGCTGTCCATTGGCTGAGACAGTGTCCTCAGGTTTCCTTATTATTGATTGTTCTTTATTTTAAGCTTCTCTTATTTTTTTGGTGCATCTCAAAACTGGTCTTTAATTTTAGTCCGAGCGTATCTCAGCCTCAAATAATCATCAGTCATTTCTCAAGATGGTACCTGGCTGTCGTGCTGACATGCAGAGGATGACAGCATGGCAGAGTGGATTTCTTCTCCAGTGCTGACCTGTCACACAGGTAGACTCACTGACACACCAAATTCCCCACCTGGATTTAATGCTTATGAAAACTGCAAGCTTGTTCTGTGAGTAGGACCGCCTGGCTTACTGTGGGACGACATGTCGCCTCCCTCGCCTCCTCCAGGGCTGGAGCCACAGGCTGCATCTGTCCCCTTTTCTCTCCTCACCCTCTATCACTACTTTCCTCAGCTATTCTGTTATGTCTTGTGATTTCTCGTGTTCTTCTCTCTGTCTTTGAAACAGAGTCTATCCTCCGCTACTCTGACTCTTATCATTAATAGACTCACTCAGAAAGAACATCTAATTTGCCATCCTGCTGTGGGTGTCTCATGTGGTTACCTACCACCTGATAACTTGTCGTATAACTGGGGTATTGTTGAGATAACTGGTAAAGAAATGAAAGACAAGGAAAATATTTTGCCCTCAAATCAGTTTTGGAAGCCCGTAATTTTACTAACTGATGAAAAGATTTAGGGAATTCGGAGGGGAGGGGATAATAGTTCAGCTTGGGATAACACACTGGGTGGAATAAACAAATATATTTATTTTTCACAGTTCTGGAGTGTAGAAAGTCCAAAATCACAGTACTGGCACTATAAGATTCTGGTGAGGACCCTCCTCCTGGCTTGTAAATAGTTATCATGCTGTTTCTTTACATGGAAACAAAGAAAGGAAGCAGAGGGGGACAGACGAAGAGAGAGGGAGTGGGGAGGAACAGAGAGAGGAGAAAGAGGGGAGGGAGGGAGAAAGGGAAGGAGGGAAAGGAAGGGGGGTTAGAGGGAGAGAGGGAGAAAGAGGAGAGAGGAGGGACAGAGGGGAAGGAGGGCAAGGAGCACAGAGGGACAGGAGCACTTTTCTGGTAGCTCTTCTTCCAAGGGTTAATCCTATTCTGAGGATCCACCCTCATGGTCTCATGAACAAATTCCCTCCCAAAGGGCCCCATCTCTTAGTACCAACATGTTGTACATTAAAACTTCATATGATTGTAACTGTCTCTTCAAGAAGTGGAAGTGATTTTTCCCTCAGCTAGAAACTAGTCTGGATTCTGTAGCTGGATACACAATTATGGCAAGAGTGACACTGACAGTTCCGGCTGAGTCTTTCAGAGGACTTACCTGTAGCTCTTGCTTATGCCTGTAGGTGCTCTCACTCCTGGAAGCCAGTTCCTTGGAACCCCGCTGCTGGGCTTGAGGGGCCATATGGAGGTGTTGTGGTCAACATCTCCAGTGAGGGCCCTCAGCCTTCATCCAGTCTCAACTGTCAGTCATCAGACTTAACCATCTCGGGTGTCTCTGCCCAGTGGAGCCTCCAGATGCTTATGGATCCAGGTGATATCACAGGACTAGGACTGATGTCAGTCAGCACATACAACTCTGAGTAGAAAAAATGGTTATTTCAAACTATTAAAACTGGACTGCTTTTATATGCAGCAATCAGTAATCAAAATGCTCATCTTGCATAATGATTGATAAATTGTGCTAAATATAAAGGTGGTGGAATGAATAAAAAATGAATGACTTCACCTATCTCTATGGTTCTGCCTGATATCTCGCATCTCCAGGGAGCCTCGTCAGGGCAGTTTATACAGTTCAAAAGATTGCCTTCAGACCTGATCTTTTTCCTTAAACCAACTTGATATTTCTCTGGGTTCTGAATGAAAAAGTATGTGAAATGTTTATAAATGCCTCCAGTATGAAACATGGAAACGTTGCCTCACCCCAAAAATTCAGGCAGAAAGACAAGACCTTTACATAGAATTGTAGGTTGCCCATTCGTTTTCAATAACGTGAGCAGAGCAATTTCAAGTCAGTTTTGACACTAAGCTTTTACAGTGTTATTGATAAGAGTTTCAAGTGGATTAAAACGAAAGCAAACAACTCTCCCATAACAATAACCCTAGACACCTTGAAACAGAAAACTCTTTACAGTGCTGATTGCAAGTTGAATTTGCTGAGAATATTTGTTGAAATTCGATCAGGATGGATCACTGACAGCACATATTGAATTGTCCACATCAGGCTCCTACATTTTTGTCTCAGATCTTAGAGTTGAGTTTCACATGAATATGTGCTTCTGTACAGTAATAAAATGAGTTTTCCAGTGCGGTCTGCTAAGAAAGAAATGCAATGTACTTTAAAAGTCACATCTTCTGGGGTGACTTTGAGGAAAAATAATGCTCATAAAATAAATCACCAGCACATGCCACTCTCAATGCCTGAATTAAGAAAGGAAGGATGATAATCACTTAGGGGCCATTCTCCACAGTCAGGTGATCATATGTTTATTTCAGGAGTGAAAAGCATTTTTTGGATAAAATATCATCATTTCTTCTTTTATTATTTTTATCTTATGTGTATGACTGTTTTACCTGCATGTATATTAGTGTACCCATTCTGTGCAATGCCCATGAAGGTGAGAAGGGGTGTCAGATCCCCTGGAACTGAAGTTATGGATGGTTGTTAGCCACCATGAAAATGTTGGGATAGGACGTATTGAAGGTCTTTTCACAGTATCTTCTTTGAAGAAAAATTCTTTATATTATTTTCACATCAAAATATAATCAACTTCAATTTAGTACTTGCAAAATTTCCATATCAATTATATCATCAGACTCAAAATGGAGGACCTAGTTAAATCAGATCCGAATACAGACAAGATGTAAGAACAGTAATCATAGTTTAGGCTGGGAAGCAGAGCTATGTGGAGTGCTACTGGAATAAAGCAACTTGGAAGGATTTGGTCTTCCACAGAAATAGGGGTAGATGAAGCAAATCACAGTACTGCTGGAAGAGGGAGAATCACAGGCCAGCTCATGTACATTAGTAGTCCAAGTGGACAGGTTGGAGTTATTAGGACTATCTCAAAAAGCGAGCACTCCAGACACCACTGCAGGACCAAGAGGAGGATGTTCACAGATGTGTTTGTCTTTGTGTGGCCACCATCTTCCTAAGTTCACAGACAACGGGTTGACTGATGGAACCCCAGCTGAACTTGATCTGCAGGGCCACCAGCCCATAAAAGGAGTGGGACATGTCGGAACTGAGAACACGCTGTATCCCAGAGATGCCTTTACCATACATGACACTAGGGGACTTTGGGGACCAATGACCACTGTGTCACTAACGTCACTATCTTATACAAGCTCTTCTTTTGACCAAATCTGAAGAGGAAAAGGAAATTTCCTGAAATGTACATTTAAATGTATCTCTAATATTTATATATTTACTAGATTATGTCTAATCAGGCTGTCAGAAAGTTACTCAGCACATCAATGAAGTCATAGTTTTCAGATTCAGATCTGTAGGAGTTCTGTAGTGTAACTCATTGGTTCCAGTCTTGCTGAATTATACACAAGTCCTTCCTTCACTGTCTTCAGGTATCTCCACAGATGTCACTATATCTTCTAATTCCTGACCAGTTTATATAACATAACCCAACTCAAACATTTAGCACCATGCCCTATACCATCTGATTTCTCTGGGTACCTAGCCCAGGCTGGCCTACAACTCACCATGTAGCCCAGGCTGGCTTCAAATTTGTAATTCTCCCACCTCAGCTTCCTGAGTACTGGGATTATAGGAATGTGCCACCATTTCTAGTCTACATTTAAACTTGAAAAATGTCCGGTTTACCTTTGCTGACCTGTCACTCTATCCAGTTTTCAGTTTCTTTTCTTTTAACATACTGTAAATTGGACATTACATCACTTGTCATTCTGTTTTTATTCAGATTTGTTTTTCCTCATGGCTATTATCAATGACCTGTAATATTTTACATTTGACTATTTGTTTTCTAGTACACCCCTCCCTGAGATTCAGTATGAATTCCATGAAACAATATTTACTGTTTATTTCTAACCTTTGGCACATCACCCAGCACAAAGTGCATAGAAAACATTTGTTGTACTACATAAGTAATTAAGTATAGTAGCTGATGGCTTTGAGCAAATCATTTCATTTTTGAAACTTCTGACTGTGCCCATCACCCCATTGTAATTCAATCCTAGGTTAAATGAGATTATAATTTTAAAATCCAATGATTCCTTGTGAAACATCCCTTTCTTCCTGCAAAAGTTTCCTTTATATCAACATTTGTTCTGAGTAGAGGGAAGACTCTAGAATCATGTTTCCAATAATGTAAAGTAATAACTTCGAAAGTTCTAAAGTAGGAATTCCATTGAAACAGTGTGGATTGATTTTTAAATTGATAATTAGGGTGACTTTTCTTTCATGATTAACACAAATATAAGTTTTGTTAAACATTTTCACACTTAATGCAATCATTTCCTGTGATCTTATAAAATTAAAATATCTTATGAAGGTAATATACTCAAATATAAACTCCCTGTTTCTACTCTAAAAGCTTTTCATTTAAAAAAATGGTAGTTTTGGGACTGGAAAGATGGCTCATAGGTTAAGAGCACTGGTTGCTCTTGCAGAGGATCTGGGTTTTGTTACTGGCACCCACATGGCAGCTAACAACAATCCCTAATTCCAGTTCCAGGGAATCTGACTCCCTCTTCTGGCCTCTGTAGACATTGCCCATACATGCACTTACACACATGCAGGCCAAACACTCATTCATATAAAATAAAATAAATATTTTTTAAAATGATAGTTTTATTTCTTTATTACTGAGACCTAAATTCTTATCATTAATTTGATTCTTTTTTAAACCATTCTTACTTATTCCTTGACAATTTTATACAATGTATTTTGATTACATTCAGACCCCTTCCCCTAGCTCTACCCTGACATTCATGTCCTCTGGTACTGTTTTATTTTATTTTTTATTTTTTTAGACCTATCAAGTCTAATCTGTGTTCCACAAATGATCTTGAATGTTAGTCTCTGCAATGGAGTCTGATCAGCCTATCAGACATGACATCATAAAGAAAACTGACTCCCTTTTATGATGGTTTGAATGAGAATGTCCCCCATAGGCTCCAAGTATTTGAAAGTTTTGTCCCCACTTGGTGACACTGTTTTGGGAGGGCTTAGAAGATGTGGCCATGCTGGAGGAAGCATGTCACTGGGGGTGGGCTGACAGAGTTCTTATGCCTTGCTGGATCTCCAGTGGCACTTTGCTTCCTGTACCTGCTTGAAGATGTGGGAGCTTAGATTCTGCTCCTACTCCAGCCACTTCTGCTGCCCTGACTCCCCACCATGATGGACTCTTGCCCCCTTGGAATCATAAACTAAATAAACTGTTCTTTTTATAAGTTTCCTTGGTCATGGTGTTTCTATTACAGCAACCGAAAAGTAACTAATACATCTTTCTCCTGGGAACTATCAATTGTCATAATATCTTCAGCTAGTGCTGGAGCTTCTTGCCCAACTCTGCCCTCCATTCTGGGTTTTTGTCTGGCTTGGGTTTGCATAGGTCTTGGGCATACTATCACAAACACTGTGGGTTCATATGTACAGCTACTCTGCGGTGTCCAGACATGATTTCCTTGCATTCATCTACCACCTCTGGCTCATAGTTTTTCCTCCCCCACTTTTGCAATAATCCCTAAGTCTTGAGAGGAGAGGGTGTGATACAGGTTTTCCATTTAGGGCTGAGCACAATGTAGACTCTTATTCTCTGCATGTTGACCAGCCATGGGCCACTGTCTTAATTGCCATCTATTCCAGAAAGAAGCTTCTCTAGTGAGATCTGAGAGGTGCACTTATCTATGGGTATAACACTATATCATTAGTAATTAACTTAATACTATGTGTATTTAGCAGAATAATAGTTGTAGGTTCTCTCCTAATGTCTATGACTTGTCTAGCCACAGTGTTGGCACTGATAAGAGTGTCTGGTATGAGCTCCATCTTGTGAAGAAGGCCTTAGAGCCAATCAGAAAGTGATTAGTTATTCCCATAACATGTGTGCCACTATTGCAACAATGGGCATATCTTGCCAGGTCAGTCATTATTGTAGCACAGAGATACATTTCATCCATGGTCATTGCAACTCTATTTATAATAGCCAGGAAATGGAAAAAAACTAGAAATTCATCAACTGATGAGTGAATAATGGAAGCACACTACATTTACACAATGGCATATTATCCAGCTCTTAAGAAAAACAAAATTATTAAATTTGCAAGTAAATGGGTAGAACTGGAAACAAGCCTCCAAAGTGATGCAACCCAGGACCCAGAAAGACAAATGTCACATGTTTATCTCATAAGTGAATGCTAGCTTTGGATCTTTAGACAGGTGTTCCAATCAGAAAATCCTTAGAGGTCAGGAAACTAATAAGGGACCATGCTGGGTGGGGGGGAAGAGGTAAAGAAGGGGTGATAGAATGTAGTGATACAACTGAGAAAATGGGAATAATGGAATAGGAAGGGTCAAATGAGGTGGAAAATGGGAGAGTAGGGAAGAGGAGGGAGTAGGGGAGGGATATCTAACACTAAAATCCTTTTGAAAAAGTCACATGGAAACCTACTACCATAGAAGCGTATATATATTTATATGTATGAGTGTATGCCTGCATGTATGTAAGTACGCCTGTGTTGTGCAATGCCTACAAAGGTCAGGAGAGTATGTCAGATGCCCTGGAACTAGAGTTAAGGACAGTTGTTAGCCACCATATGGGTGCTGAGATTCGAACCTGGTTCCTCTGCAAGAGCAGCCACCAGTCCTGTAGAAGCTTCTTAAAATACACACATGTCAAATATTAAAAGCATTTAAATGTAGTTACCTATTATGAGGTTCAATGACCCTACGAGACACCACAGACTAGCAAATCAAAAGCCTAATGCTAGGAATGGACGCCCTCACTGGAGTTGACCAGGGAGGTCCTACAGTCCTTTATGCAATACCGACTATTGCTGTTGAATTTCATTACCTACCAGAACTTGACAGTAAGACCCTGTTACTGAAGATACTACATACACGAATCTTAGAACAAACATGGAGAAATCAAGCTGGTACTGACCTTGAAGCTTCATCATAGAGATGTTTAGCTTTCATGTTACTAGAAGGTGCTATGCATGTTACCTACAGAGAAAGATAATCATCAAGTTTCCCCAGCTGAGAACCCTGAGAACTACACTAATGATTTTTCTTTCATCTCATATAGCATTACCAGTCTGTCTGAAAACCCAGTTAGATACATCTTCAAAATTATACTAAGCATCATAAGGCTAGCTTTGACACTACATTTCTCTGAATGACCTCAGTAGCACTCTACTTTGCTTTTCCTGTCTTCTCTCCTCCTTACCACATAATACCCAAACACATTTATTTTCAATGAAGTCTTCAAATATTTGCCTTCAAATCTAATTGCTTCCTTCTGACTTTGAATAAATACTCTTAATAAGGGCTATAGGATCTGCCGTTTTGCTGTCCTCTAAATTAACTTTTTATTCTTTCTGTGCTGCTATGTTCTACAGAGACACAGAACACAGCACTCACTCTTTCACTCAGAGACTTCCCTTGCTGCTGACTTTTCATGGAGTATTCTTACCCACAGAGGTCTGGATGGCTGACCCCCCTCACACAGTTCAACTCTCTCTTCAAATGTCACATTCGCAGAGCAGCCATTCCTATGTTGCTGATGAAAAATAACAACTTCCTGCCCACTTTCCACATTTCACATTTCTTTTACTTCCATTTTCTCCAATCTGATATTGTAACAATATAGTTTATTTATTACAAGTTTATTATCTGTCTCTCTTCAGTAGAGTGTAAGTTCTGGAGGGCTGGGTCTTTCTCTGTTTTGTCTCTTCGTATATATTTCAGACCCTGGAACTGGACTCTGAACATGGTAGATGCCCAACAAATATGTTAAGTGAAAGGATGTAGGGATCTGTGTTCCTTAGGTGGAGATTTACCACATAGTGTTTCTCTCTGCCTTTAAATTCAGGCTTTAAATTCTGAAAAATTGGCTCATTTTTTAAAACAAAATTTTTATTATTTCTTTGAGAATTTCATACAGTGTATTTTGATCATATTCATCCCCTTCCCCAGTATCCTCTGATTCACCTCCAGCTCCTTCTCAGATCTACCATAGCTTCTTCGTGTCCTTTTTAAAAAGAGGATGATTTGTGTTTCCCAAATACTTTTGGGTGTGGGTC
The DNA here is from genome assembly GCF_000622305.1 of Nannospalax galili. NCBI lineage: Eukaryota > Metazoa > Chordata > Mammalia > Rodentia > Spalacidae > Nannospalax > Nannospalax galili. The sequence goes on along the minus strand of NW_008341187.1, from coordinate 2,348,469 downwards.
CATCCCCTGGGGAGTGGTAAACCTACCAGGGGTCCCACTCTTAGAGAAAACTGACATTCCCTCTCCCACAGCTATTAATTGTTAATAGCCTCTCAACTAGTGCTGGGGCTTCCTGCCCACCTCCCTTCTCCATTCTGGGCTTTTGTGGTCTGTCACCTTGCAGATCTTGTGCATGCTGTTACAACCATTGAGTTCATTTGTGCAACTGTCCTGTTGTGGCCAGAAAACACTGATTCCTTGTCGTCATCTACCACTTCTGGCTCTTATGATCTTTCTGGTCCTTCTTCTGCCAGAATTCCTAAACCTTGTAGGGAGGGAAAATGTTAGAAGAAAACTTTTAAAAAAGAAGAAAATGCTCTTGAATTTGCTTGTTTGTACATTATCCTGAGACAATGAACAGGGTATCTTAGGAGAAACTTAAATAATACGATGCACAATTAACTACACTGAGTATCTATTACAGTGAACTTCAAATGCCACTTTTCTGTTATCTCTGCCAGTGACTGCGATGCCAGACAGGGTCCAAGCCAGACTTCAGTCCTAGGTTTTCATTGTTAACACCACTATATTTCCTTGCTTCTTAATGCATTCTCATCTGAGATTAAATAGCAGAGCCATGTGTAGCTGTCTCTACAATTGCTAAACATTACTTGGTAAATTGTCTGAAATTCCCAGGGCTGAGAATAGTATGTCTAAATTCCTCCTTGCTATCAGCCCAACCACATCTGCCTCTTCTGTTCTGAGCACATGCTGGGGGTTAGCAGGGAGTCAGGGCTGCAGACAGTTGCAGGGTAGCAGGATGGCTCTTTCTCACAAAGTTACCTTGAAGTAATCATATGCTAGTGGTAAAATACCTTTTGGAAAAATTAATCTCTTATTTAAGTAAGAGAAAATTGACTCCTTGATAAAATTGAGTTGCCCTTAAATCAATGTGCACTTTCACACTATTTATTTCACACCTGTGAACAGCATTGCAGCATGGCCAAGAAAACCTTGCAATTTGGGGGATTGGGGGGTTCTATGTGCTTTCTGAGCCCCCGGAGGGAGAAAGGTAGGGAAAATCAGAGACACTTTGCTGCCTCTGCACTGACTGTACCAGGCCTCTGCCATGGCTTGCATCTTGCTGGTTGGTTTTACAGGAAGCACACCACCTTGCATAGCTTCAGAATTTCCCAAATTTGTATCCTACCCACCCTCTTTACCGCAGTGTTGTGTGATCTTGAAAGTGCTGATGTTACTAAGTTCACAGGAAGGAGATCTTGACCTTCATTTAGTCCATATGAGATTGTTTTCTAAATGAGGAAGGTGAAAGACATAGAGGTAAAATGATTTCAACCACTCAGAGCTGAAACCAGGGCCCATACCTTCAGTTCCTTATTCCTGTTTATCTCCACTGTACAAAATTCATGATGTACAAAACCATTAAGTGGCATGGGTAAATATTGCCAACACAGTCCAGTAAAAAAATTTAAATACTGCAATCTTGTCTTTTTAAGATAATTATGTGTCTTAGAGGTTCAAAATATTATCAGTGACTATCTTAGAAGTTTGGATTAGAAATGTTTTGCTTGTTTCTACATTAAAATTTTTTACTATTTTTATTTGCTGTGTATGAGTGTATTGCCCTCATGGAGGTGAGTGCACCCGTGTCGTGCAATGCCCGCAGAGGACAGAAGAGGTGACTATCTTAGAAGTTTGGATTAGAAATGTTTTGCTTGTTTCTACATTAAAAGTTTTTACTATTTTTATTTGCTGTGTATGAGTGTATTGCCCTCATGTGTGTAAGTGTACCCGTGCCATGCAATAGCCACAAAGATCAAAAGAGGGTGTTGATGCCCTGGAACTGGAGTTATGGATGGTTGTTAGCTGCCATGTGGGTGCTAGGAATCAAACGTGGATGCTCTGCAAGAGCAGCTAGTGCTCTTAACTGCTGAGCCATCTCTCCAGCCCCTACACCTTGTGTTTTAACACTTTACAACTTACTGAACCATTTCAGCTACCTTCCATGTGTGTGTGTGTGTGTGTGTGTGTGTGTGTGTCTGTGTGTGGGCGTCTGTCTGTGTCTCAGAGGAGAGAAGAGAAGAAAGTGTTGAATCTCCTCAAACTCGAGTTATAGGTGGTTGTGAGTGGCCCAACATGGGTGCTTGGTACCAATGACTGACTCAGGGCTTCTGGAAGAGCAGCATTCATTTATGTCTAAAATGAATGTTGCTATAAGGTAATAATAATTTAAGAATACTTAAGCTTTCCTCTTGTTCCACACTCCTGATTAACTTTGTTGGCATATTTAAACACTAAGCTACATTTGCAAATGTTACATTTTCTTGTATAATTGGTATTTGTAAGATATGAGGATACAGGGGCTGGAGAGATGGTTCAGCAATTAAGACCGCTGATTGCTCTTGCAGAAGACCCGGGTTCGAGTCCCAGCACCCACATGGCTGCTAACGACTGTCTATAACTCCAGTTCCAGGAGATCTGATGTCCTCTTCTGACCTCCACGGGCATTGCACAACATGGGTACACTTACATACATGCAGGAAATACATTCATACACACAAAATAAATAAAAAGAATAAATAAAAAATGTGAGGATATGAACGAGCAGAAACTAAATGAGCTTTGTAAATGTAAAGAATTCCAGGGGCTTGAGAGATGGCTTATTGGTTAAGAGCATTGATTGTTCTTGTAGAGGACTTAGGTTCAATTCCACCCACATGGAGGCTAACAACTTCCACTAACTCCAGTTCCAGGGTCTCCTACACCATTGTCTGACCTCTGAGGGTATTGCATGACATGGGTGCACATACATACACGCAGGCAATACACTCATACACATAAAATAAAAATAATAAATAAAATTTAGAAAAAGAATTTCAAGCAATTCAGTGAAAAGGGACTTGATTCTAATTAAATTAACAGTGTATGCAATCTTAAGATTCTTTGGGAAGAATAAAATACTTTATCATAATCATGTAATTTTATTCTTTTCTTTTTAATCCTCATGTTATAAAACTAAACTTTAGATTGATCTTTATTCCCCTAAAAGTTTTTTTTAATTCTTTGAAATCTTCGTAGATCATCACAGCATACAATTTTATTAATCTCTTCCTTGAAACTTCAGGTTTTACCAATTTATTTTAGAAATTTCATACAGATTAAGTAATGGTGTCTCCTAGAATTACTGTGTTATCACTGGTTTTGCTTTGCTTTCGTTAAACGTATGCACCTCAATCAACAACTTCAATAATGAAATGAGGAATGAAGTGTAGAACTATGCTTTTAGATGAGTAAAAAGAGATCGAGAGTCTCAGGAGCTTACTACTGAGCTGCATCTTCCATGTGATTAAGTTGGGTTGAATTCCAAGTCTGAATGCCAATATATTCATGAAACCTGTCTATATAGAATCTTTAAAATTAATTTGATGGTCCTTTCTGCACAAGGGAGAGGTCTATTTCAGTGTTCTTTCAGTTGTTCTTTCCCTTCAGCTAGGCTCCTGATGCATGATCATCTGTAGGAAACCAGGATGCCAGGCCCTAGGGTGAGGTGAACTTAAAACTTATAGGTCCAGGCTGCATTCTCTGCTAAAGGGAGGGGCACTGAAAACAGTGGCTCTGATAATCCCTGTCTTGCAGAACACTGCTAGACTGGTTGGAGGAAGCGGCCCAGTCATAAAAGTGCAGGCTCCCTGCTCTGTGGGAAAGCATCTTGGTCAACAACCCTTAGCTCATCCCCTTGTCCTGAACAAATAACTCAGCTATCCTTAGCTCAGAGATTAGGCCAGGTTAAAGGTTTACTCCTGAGCTAAAAGCTAAAAGTTCACCATGCTTTTAGCTCTAAGAAGGAAAACATTGTGGCCAATAAATTACTGGATGGGCATTGATAACCTTGAGTAAAAGTTTAAGAATCCTTCTAGTGCCAACTAACAGACTAAATGTCCTGTTTCTTTGTACTCTAAATCTTTGTATGTGACTGCCATACCCCACATGACTGATAGTTCCTTGGGATGTATAAAAACCATCTGAATTTTAAAATAAATTGGCCTGTTGGGAAGACACAGGTCCCAGAGTTTATGACTCTGTTGCCGATCAGACCCTCTGCCCCCAAGCCAGTAGGTCCCCTGCTAAGCAAAGCAAACCTGAGTCCCGGCAATCTTCTACTATCCACAACTTCTTGCTTCAAGAAATTCCTCAGAGCTGCCCATGCCCCAGATTCAAGTGGTCAGTCAGCCCTCTCACCATGTATCTGGCCTATGACATACCTACATGTTTTGATCTCATCCAGAAACTTCTTTCCAGGTATGTGTTAAATGTCACCTTGGGTCTTGCCCTCGGCTACCATAAAGTTTGATTCTTGGCTATCTGGTAAAATTCACTGTGCTGTTTTCTAAATATCAATCTATTTTCTGTTTGCTTCACAGGATTCTGAATGCTTCAGGTTCCAGGATCAAATCTTTCTCATCATTTAGAATTCAAAATGCATACAATTAAATGTCCAGCCAAACCTCCAGATAAGCAGTTAAAGTCAAAACAGAAAAAAATCATCAGTACTCATAGTAGATGTCAACACAAAATGAGACAAAATTCATGTCTTGCAGCTAATAAAAATGTAGCAAATAAAGTGCAGAATACATACCATTGAGAGGAAAAATAAGTCAATCAAGTGAAATTGAACCAAAATCATACAATGGTTGTTAATAGATAAGGATATTAAAATAACTGTAAACTACATTTCATATTTTAAAAATGGCAGCAATGATCAAGCTTCTTGGTTCTTATAATTCCCAGTTCCTAGAGCCTCCCACAGGTCTAGAATATTAAGACTCTTGGTTCATTCTTGCCAATAATATCCTGCCCTAATTTACCACATGTCAAAGCTTGCCAGTCACCTGTAATCCCACACCAGCAATAACCTGTTTTTTAATGATTTGTCAGCTCCAAATCTGGCTCATTTTAAGATCCCTCTTTAATTACAGTTGGTTTTACTCAACGTGATCTTAATGTTCCTCAGTACACTACTTTTAATATTTATCAGGCTTGAGGTTTATGGAAATTCTTTGGTTTATGAATTTACAATTTTTATAAAATTTGTAAAATTTCAACAATTTTTTCCATATAGCTTTTCCTACATTCAACACCTCACCCTTTGCTCTGGCCTGACCCATTCAGGCATTCTGGCTACACATGTACTGGACCATCTGACGTTACTACACCACCCTGATACTCTATCTGTTTGTAACATTATTTTCTACTCTGTGTTTTATTTTGGATCACTTCTATTTCTGGATCTTCAAAAAGTAATGTGTTTTCTTCGGATGTCTAGTCTGCTGTGAGTCCCATTCGGTGTGTTTTTCAATAAGGGCATTGTATTCTTTATTTTCAGATATTCCTAAAATGAACTTAGCATATTCAATCAATCTTTCTTTGAGCTTCTTGAACATATGGGGTTCAATGATAATAACTGTTGTAATGTTCTGTCTGCTAATTCTATCATCTATATTTTGGAGTTATTTCAAATTGATGTTTTCCTGAATGGAAAAAATCTGCCTGCCTGCTAATTTTTATTGGATATCAGTAATTGTGAATTTTATGTTTTTGGGTGCTAGACATTTCCTGATTTTATAAATGTTCTTGGGACTTATTTCTATGATTTCTATTTATTTCTATGATTTGAAAATACTGATTTATTTATACTATTTATTTCTATGATTTGAAAATAGGTCTTATGTCTGAGGCCTGTTAAGTGGGATTAATATATTTTCTTATTCCCCCATTTTAAATGAATCTATATTCAGGATTTCCTTTCAAATTCCATTAACAATGTAGCTAAAGTTTACCCAACAATAAGCATTTTTGTGACAGGGCCAGCAGGTTTTATACGTGCAGTATTAAATGCAGAGACTGAGCACTGGAAGAAATGGTCAAATTAGAACTGTGATGTGCCAGGGGCACACCTTGAATCTCAGCACCCAGAAGTCAAAGGCAAGCTGATCTCTCTGAGCTTGGTCTACATAGTGAGTTCCAAGCTAGTTGAGGTACAGGGAGACCTGTCTCAAAAAAATAAAACAAAAACAATTGTGATTTATAAAACTATTTTCACTGATAATCATAAATCTATTTTAAATTCACTCTGTTTATGGGCTAGAACATACCTCAGAATTCACACTTGCTTAGCATGCCCAAGGCTCTGGGTTCTTTTTATTCCTGGTGCAGCAAAGCAGTAATAATGACTATGAACTCTCTTTATTTAAAGGATGCAGGGGAGCACGGAGCTAGGAACCTGCGCTGTGAAGAAATGCTGCTATATACTAGCTCCATTCTCTGGGTGCTTGAGTGTTTAGACTTCCAAAGCATTCAGAAGTGCTTTACCTATTCTACATTTGCTTTCCTTCTCTGTAAAATGAACTGGTTATACTGAGGGTGTTTGTAATTCAGTTAATAGAGAAAAGGCTCTTAGAAGTATGCCAAGCATAGAGCAAGTGTTCAGCAATTATGAGTCCCAACCATTAGGAGTTTAGGAGCTTCAAAAAGTTTGAATCAAGTTTGTTGAAAAAGTACAATAATTCCTGCTTTGAGTGATCTTGCAGTCCAGTCAATGAGAAGAGCCAGGGCAGAAGCAAAGATGGAAAATAAAACAGAATATTATAGCTATCTTAAAGTACAAACAATAAAACTCTGTGGGAAATAAGGAAGGCTTGTTAGTTACTTTCTGTTGCTGTGACCAAACACCATCACCAAGGCAACTTATAGAAGGAAGAGTTTATTTGGGCTTAAGGTTTCAGAGGGAGAGTCTAAAATGGCAGGGGAGACTTGGTAGCAGGCTCCTGGAGCCGGAAGCTGATAGATCACGTCTCCATCCACATGAAGAAAGCAGAGAGAGGTCTGGAGAAATGACTCCACAGCTAAGAGCACTGGATGCTCTTGAAGAGGACCCAGGTTCGAGTCCCAGAGCTCACACAGCAGCTAACAACCCTCTGTACCTCCAGTTACAGGCGATCTAATGTTCTTTTCTGACCTCCGCAGATATTGCACAACACTGGTGCACTTACATACATGCAGGCAATGCACTCATACACATAAATAAAAATAATAAGAGAAAATAAAAGAAAGCAGAGAGAGCAAACTGGAAGTCGGGAGGCTTTAAGAACTCAAAGCAGGCCCCCAGTGACATTCTTCCTCCAGTAAGGCCCCACCTCCCAAAGGTTGTATGGCCTCCTCAAACAATGCCACCAGCATGGGACCAAGTGTTTACATACAGGAGCCTATAGGGGCCATTTCTTGTTTAAACCACCACAGCAGGATATCATTTTCTGAGGAAATTAGACAAAGGATAAAAGTTGAAATGACAATGACCCTCAATCTAATGCAGAACGTGTAAAATCTATACTTTGTCATTAGGTTGGTTAAATTCCAAGCACTGCACAACTGACCTCACTTGGAAGAGGTGGCTGAGCGGTACCATCTGTGTGACTGATTCCCTTGGGCCACAGAAAATCCCACACTGGAAGCTGCCTGGCATGAAGACAGTGAGGGAAATCAATGCCCCTGCCAATCTCCTAGTCCCCCCTCTCCCTTCTGGTCATTTAGGGCTGCCAACAGTAGAGAGAGAAATATTACCAAAGCTTGCTTCCCTGTTTAGACAGACTCCCAAGTGCAGAGCTTCCTGCCTGTTCTTTGCTGACATAGAGAAGTGAATCTTTGTTTTTTTTTTTAATGTGTATGAGTGTTATGCCTGCATGTAGGTAAGTGCACCTGTGTTGAGCAATGCCCGCGGAGGACAGAAGAGGCTATTGGATCCCTGGAACTGGAGTTATGGACAGTTGTTAGCTGCCATGTGGGTGCTGGGATTCAAACCCAGGTCTTCTGCAAGAACAGTCAGTGTTCTTAACCACTGAGCAATCTCTCCAGACCCAGGAAGTGAATCTTTCTAACTTCCCTATGGAGCAGGCTACTTCTATCCCAAGTCAAGTATCTCCCCTACACCAGAAAACAAACAAAAAACAAGTGTTGTCTGAGGTGCCACATGTTTGGTTGCTTTAATAAACATAGCCTCTTGTTTCTCAGCCTTTGAAAGATGCCAACTAGCTAGAAAGTTAGGAATTCCCTAAACAGAAACTCAGAGCAGTTATCTTGAAGTTGAGCATGTGAACCCTTATCTTAAGGGAGTCCACAGCTTAGGCCGAGGTGTGGCCCTGCTCAGTTCCCCTCTGCATTGCAATTTATCTGTGAAATAATGCCAACTACTCTTCTCTGACATGTCAAACACATTTGAGGTACACATTCACAAATACATTCTCTTTTTCACAAATAGAGAATGGAAGTTAAGTATCTACTCCATGATCTTTCAACCAAGAAGACCCAATATTTAAATTCATGCCTGTCACTACAGGAACTGACATCCCTTCCCAAAGGTGGCATGTAGTGAACACTCAGTAAATCACAGCTACTATTATTTTTCCAAAATGGCAGACTGTGATTATAAATATATGGATTTATTTTAAATTGTATTTATTTTTAGTTTTGTGTATATGAGTGTTTTGCCTGTATGTATGTAAGTACACACCATGTGTGCAGTGTCCATGGAGGCCAGAAGAGGGAGTCAGGTCTCCTGGAACTGGAGTTAAGGATGGTTGTCAGCTGCCATAAGTGCTAAGAGCCAAATCAGGCTCTCTGCAAGAGCAGCCAGTGCTCTTCACTTTTCCAGTCCCTGGATTTACCTTAAAGGCATCTCTAAGACTAGTTCTCTTTTGTGCCCCAGCACTTAAGGTTTGTAGTGAGAACTGTTTTGCAGAGAAGCATACATGCTATTTATTTAACTTGACCAATGATTTAGCTCCAGAAAGAAGAGAAATTCCACCTGTGCATGCCATGTTCTTAACAATATAGGAGGAAGAACACTGACTAGAAATCTATAGTCCTGTATACTTGATAAAAGTGCTTTGTGGTCCTCCCATTCCATTCTAGAGACAGTTTTATTAATTTTATACTAATAATAGATGTTTAGAGAGCAGGTTCTGAGTGGAATGTTGGTATGCTTGGCTTATATCGGCAGTCTGACTGGATACCTATGACCCAAACTCCATCAGTGTGTAGCCTTGTGACTTCTGCAGGATGTGTTACTTCTCTTGGTATAAAACATGGTTGGCATGTTGTTATGTTGATTTTCAGGACTTTTCTTCTCTCATGGTTTTGGCTTTTGCACCCACTGACTTCAAGCATACTCCTTGCTCAAAATGAAAGTCCCCATCTGTGGTGCTGTTTGTACACAAGATCTTTGAATTAACTTATGGCTATGTACCTTAAGATTTGATGTTAATGTTTTCTCACTATTTAGTCCTCTACATTCATTTAGGAGGAGTCTGTGGAAATTCCAGCCCTCGTGTAAGCAAAGCAGGGCCCTTTCACTGATCTTTTATTGTCTTCAGATCCAGTTTAGAGGAGAGGTTTGAGGGTACTACTGCAGTCCTGTCATTAACACTGATGGCTTCGAATTTGCTTATTTACATATTAAATACAATGAAGTTGTTGTCATCTCTGTTACCTGCAAGAATACTAAGATAGCTGCACCAACTGGAGAGAGCCAGGCATTCATTTGTCAGACTTGAAAGGTTTGTAGGAAGTTACTTCTCACCTGAACAGGTGGCCTCAGCATGCTCTCTCTTCCAAGAACAGAGGGGATATTTTATTTAATGATGCTTAGTACTTCAAGGTCTACTTATTTCCAGAGGCCACGTATGTGCTCTAAACCTTGGGACCAAGGGCCAAATTTGATCCGGTTACGCTGGGCCAATGTAATACTTTGCTTACTTTCAATGGGTGGCAGTTTTTCCAGTATAAACATATCTTAACTGAGCATAAGGTCCATGATTCCATATTTATCTGGCTATGTTAATTCATGTTATTTGAGTGCTCCTTGAGGTATGTAAGGTGTCATTTCTGAGAAAGTAGCCTTTATTTGCTGTGTGTGCTGAACACTTTACATACATCTTATACATCTTATCCTAAAAGGAGAACTGAGTCAGGTACCAAATGAACAAAGGAAGCTCAAAGAGAACTCCCAAAGGCAAGATAACTAGTAAATACCACAGATGGTCTGGGCACTAATCCTGAGCTTTAAGAGATCTTAAGTTTACTAAGATCTGTGTTGTCCAACACTTCACCAGTCCCTAGATACCCTGACCAGAAGAGTTCTATAAGACACACTACACTGTTTAATCACAGGATCTACACCCACTGGATTCTTTTCTGGATCCACTGTTTATTTTGACAAACTCAGAGTGCCCTTGTCCCTTAGTATTTACTAAAGGAACTTCTAATGTGCCTCTGAGAGACTATTCCTGGGGAGCAACTCCACTTCTCAAAGTGGAAGAGCCCAGAGTCTATTTAAATGTAGGGATCAGAGGCGCAGAGCCAAGCAGAGCCGGCTGCAGAACTCCAGTCAGCCCTGCCCATAAACCACACTGTCAAGGCCTGCCGCTGCACCCCAGTTCCTCCCTGGAAACCAATTCCTAGGTTTGCGCCTTAGCTCTGAAGCTGCCTCCTCAACTGCTGCCCAATCCTGCCTCCCTAAATTGGCTGGTGGAATCTTCCGGTGTTGGAGCGCCCCCACCTCTCTGTCTCCTGGCAACAGCAGACGCGAAACCTGGGCTCGGAGGCTCAGTAGGCCCTTCTTGGGTGGGCCTCTGCCATGGCTTCCAAACAAGTCAAAAAGAAAGAAGCGCATCGAACCAACTCTGCGCCCGGATCGGATAAATCTAAAGAGTAAGGGACCTCTTCCAGCCACTGCCTTCCTGCCCCTGGGCCTGACCCCGAGGGCCAGGACCTCCTTTCTGAGCACACTATCAGGCTCTCTACCAATTTCTGTCTTCCAGGACACCAGGGATTGGAGGTGCTTGTTCCTATCCTCCTCCCTCAGTCTACAGCCACTTTCTCTCTGGTGATGCTGGCTTCCTGCGGTGTTCGTCCTCCCACAACCGCCCCTCCTGTCCCTGTCCCCCTTCCCCTTCCCGTCCCGCCCCCCTCGCCCCATCTTCCCCTCCCACCTCACCTCTTTGAATGTTCCTAAACCTTCGAACTCTTCATCTGTGAACTTCCCCAGGTTTTCTTGTCCTAAGTGACATAGGCCTCTTAGGTAGTTCAAAAACCTCTTCCTTAAACATAGACACGTCTTAGAAAGATGCCTGTTAAAGACCAGAATTCACATCTGCCTGTTGTTTTCCAATAAAGGGGAAAGGACAGAGAGAGGGAGGGAGGGACAGAGAGAGGGGGGGAGGGAGGGAGGGAGAGAGCAAGATTAAGACTTCAGTATCCCCCCCTTGGATATATCTAGTTATCAATAGTACAGGACTTGGGCCATTCTTAAATTTATCACATTTCTAATCCTTTCAGCTTTTTCAGGTTTGAGAGACCAAACCCTATTTCAGTGAGATCCTGCCTGCTCTTCATGCAGTACCTGTAGGTGTGGATAACACGCTATTTTTAATTGAATCTCAAGTCTTCCATGCTAGCTTCTCCATCTTCCCTGTCTAAAGAATCTCTTATTGGACTTTTGCTCTGTGGTCCAGAGTATTTAAACCCTTGTCCTTGTAAGCTCCTCTTCCGGATTCTGTCCCATGTCCCGGATGCTGTAGCCTCTTGGTGCTGTCCACTTTCATAAGCGGGCTTCCAACTACCTGACAGACAACCCATTCATTTCATTAGCTTACATTTCAGAAACTATGCTATGCGTGTGAGTGTCAGCAGGATTGCTCCGCTTTTGTGAGGCATTGTGAGCAGGGCCATGTCAACACTGTCTAATCACTTTCATTCCTGGAAGGCTCTGGAGGATGCATTACTTCTTTGACTTTACCTTGCCTCTTCATTTGCCTTTGGACACATTATACAAAACTCCTCTGTATTGGCACCTCCTCAGGGTTGTTCATACCCCAGGACCTTGGCACATATAGCTTCTTTGGCTGGAAAGTGCTTTCCTCCTTCATCTCCTCCTCAAGTTTACAGCGTTTCTTTTCGTGTATCTTTTTGGATTTCTCATTTAAAATTATATCCCCATTTCTCTACCCACCCCCCGCCAAATCAAAGATTTGCTTAGCTTTCTGCTATCTTTTCCTTCATTGATTTTCTTATTGTTGTTTAGTTTATTTAGCTCCAGCTGTCCTGGAACTCACTATGTAGACCAGGTTGGCCTTGAACTCACAGAGATCCGCCTGCCTCTGCCTCCCGAATGCTGGGATTAAAGGCATGTGCCACCACGCCCGGCCTTATATTTTGTCTTTTAAAGATTGCATTTTTTCATGTTTTCCTAATACTAGGTACTTCTAAGTTCTTCCTATTGTAAGTTATATGAAGACAAAGGGTTTTCTGTATTAACACTGTTAAATTCTTAGATCCTAGAGTGTTTTTGGAGTCATACATAGAAGTACTGAAAAATGCTTATTTGTGTGTGTATGTGTGTCCATATAATTACATGCAAAAAAAAGGTTAGTAGTATAGGCGTGATTCCCAGAACAACTGATTTCTGTTTCCTTCCCTCGTGTGGATTCATGAGCTACTTCCTAAGGAGTACCAAGCCAGGTAGATGAAGGATGCTCAGGAGGATGCCATTGGCAACCAGTACTCATATAATGCATTGTCCTACATAGAGAATGACACTCCTTGGTTAAAATGATTATTGAATGGATGACAGTGGTTGATAAAGAGACCTTATCTCTCTATATGGACACCAGGCTGTCCTCAGTCTCACAGACATCCATCTGCCTCTGACTCCTGAGGGCTGGGATAAAAGTTACGTGCCACCAAGCTCAGCTCAAATACTTATTTTTAAAGCTAGGTTTTGCTACAAATGATTAAACATTAAATACACAATCATTGTATTTTGCTGTAGCATTAAATGACAGGACACAAAGTGCATGATAAATCAAGTCTTTCTTCTTAAGTTTTACTGAAGAACTAATCATAGATACCATGCTGAGTCATAGACAGAACCAATAAAATGTCACACAGCCATGAAGCATTAGGGGTCAAAGTCCCTCAAGTCTGGTATGCTTGTCATTTGGAAAACCATGGGAGAAAGTTGGAGAACTATTTTTGCCACACCTAGTGGTTACATATCCAATAAAACCAGTCAACTCTGACATGGTCCTGGGTAAGGAATAAGAGAAATCTTTTAGAACCTTGATAGCCATCCATTAAATTGTATTTTCCTAGAGCTACTTTCTTTCAAGTCTCTACCATAAAATTAGGCATCAGTTTGGAGACAGGAGCCATGGCTGGTCTTTGATTATTAGAGTGGCCAGTACCTGATAAGCTCTTACTATACACTTATTAAATGAAATCTTAGTTTGATTGTCTTGGTTTTCAACTCTTCTGAACCTGATTAATATCTAGTCCTCCTTTCCTTCCTTACATGATCTGCTGTTGGCACCATTCAAAACTGAGATGCTGCAACTGACCCAGCAGAATCATCTGTGTTTAAAATTCCTCAGTAAATATAACTGAGTCATTGAGAAAAATCATTCAAGGTAATTGAGTTGTGAGTTTATATATTCGATTGATATTTTAATTTTACGTAGTCTCCAGTTATCTGTAAGTCAATATGAATCTTTTTAAGTGATTCTATCAGATTTTCTTTCAAACTCTAGTAGGGCCATAATAATCCTAGGGCTTTTGTTATAGTGAAATATTTCAAACCTTGATTTAATTGCTCTGTTATCTGTAAAGATGATAAATATTAACATAACTGGCACAAATTATTCTGATCAATTTCAGTACCTGTCTTATTCAATTCACAGTATACTAATGGAATACCATGGTCTGGGAATATCAACTACCAGCAATAATTTTTCTTACTTTTGGAAGGTGGAAGTGCCAGTCAAGGCGCTAGCTTTTTTGAATCCTCGTTCACAGGTGGTCAGCTCTTCTTGCACTGTACAGACAGGGAGGACTAGATCTTGTCTTCTTTTAAGTGTGCTAGTATCAACATGAGGGCAAGTCCTTCATGATCTAATTACCTTCCAAAGGCATCACATCCTATTACAACCCCATTAGCAATTAAAATTTCAGCATAGCCAGGCATGGTGGCTCATGCCTTTAATCCCAGCACACTGGAGGTAGATATCTGTGTCTTTGAGGCCAGCCTGGTTTTACAAAATGAATTCCAGGCCAGCCAGGAGCTACATAAACACTGTCTTAAAAATAAATTTTAAGAGATTTCAGCATTTGGGGAGGGGGGGTCCATTTTGTATTATTTCCTAGTAATAGTTGGCAATTATGAATATATTTTTTATTTGAAATATGATTCACTGATAACTAAAAGGCACCACCTTCTTCCAGCTGTTAGACACTTTTAGAATGATTTGTCAAACAAAACCATTTGATCTTAAAAGTGGTAATCATAAGTCTTTGTATAGACCATATTTAACTCAACAGAGGCAAAAGAAGAGATGTAATCTGAGAATTAGAAGTCATTAAAGGGATGGAGAGATGGCTTGGTGGGGAAAATGCCTACTGTGAAAGCACAAGGACCTGGGTTCGGCTCCTGTAACTCACATACAAATAATTGAGAGCTAGATATGGTGGCATTTCCACAGGGCTGAAGCCCCAGAGATGTGAGAGGGGCTTGCTGGCTGCCAACCTAGCTCCAGATTCGGTGAGAGACCTGAATATAAGGTAGACAGTGATAGAGCAAGACATCTGAAGTCTGCCTCTGATCTCTTTAGCACCCTGCCCCCACTCCCCCACACAAAGAAGCCGTTATAGTCCTTAAGGCACACTTTTATACACTAAAATGTTTGGAAGTTTAATGGGCAATCTGAGGTGGGGTACAATTTGATATTAATAATCACTAAATTTTGTTCTACTTCCACTAACAGATTCAAACCATGAAATAATTTTTTTAAAACTAGGTTATTTATTCAAGTAATAAGAACTGTATAGCCTTTTAGATTTTTCTGGGTGATAAAATGTCATCAAATCTCTTTCAAAATTTCAAATACGTGACTATCACTATGACCATAACACTCATCTGAACCTTATAGAATTTTTACAAAAGGCCAATATATACTGTGTGCATATGCAATTTGAAAACAGGATTATTAAAAACCTGAATTTTACATGGTATTATGAAAACAATGTAAGATAGAGGAATAAATTTCTTGCTGAATATTAAATTGAGTTCCTGGTTATCTGAGGAGAATTAGAGAGAGAGAGAGAGAGAGAGAGAGAGAGAGAGAGAGAGGGAGGAAGGGAGAGAGGGAAGGAGGGGAGGGGAGGGGAGGAGAGAGAGCTGATCCCATGAACTAAGCAGCAGTGTTTGTAAGTACTATGTTCCTTGGCAGACAGAAATCAGAAAAGAGCCATGCCCCCACAGAGAGAGAGGCACAGGGGAATAGCTTCCTTGATGGTTCCTGGTGCATACTAGAATTTTACATATTTCTTAGTTTAAACCTCAGTCCACACAGAGGGCAAAGACCAGAGGAGCAACTGTGGAGAAGCAAAGGAGGGAGCACACTGACTTTGTTATTTCCCCAGTTGACCTTTGTAGATTTCAGTCACTAAAGGCAATTAACAAATTTAAAAGGCCAACTTCTTTGATAGAAACATGCTCAGGGGAAACAAATTCTTCATGATGTTTCCTAGTTATTTAATGAGCATGCCTCATGCCCAAGTCACAGGAAAGTCTCAGAAGACAAGGAATTGTGAAACACCATAACTTCTATCAAAAGAGTTATAATGTGGGTTGGGTGGGGGCTAAGATTCATAACAGAAGAGGAAATCTATAGTAATGTTATAATTTCCCGGAAGACTTGTTGAATATCAAAGAAGTCATGTGTCCAAATGAGGTTAGATTAGTGAAATCATGAGACTCCTAGACTGAAGCTGTGTGTCCTAGACAGGAAGTTGTTTCTAACTGGAGAGGGTCTTTCATCACCTCCTTCAACAGTCACTCCTCAGACAGTTAGTGTCAGAGAGAAGAGTGCTTGGGGCACAAGAGGTCATCCAGGCTGCCTGTGCAGAGGGTATGAAGGCCCTAGCTCATAAGACTCTATAGGGTCTAGCTGAGCCTGTAAAAAGAAGAGGGATAGGTGAAAGAATTCACACTATAAACAGTACAGGGAACACATGACTTTAGATATCTAAGTGACAATCTGACCATTGCATAGAATCTATGCTGGATTACAAATCAAGATAGACAGAAATGGGCAATGGTGTCAGCTTGGGGAGATGCCTTGTTCTGCCCAACCTTGATGGGAGTGAGGAACATGGAGAAATGGTTGCAGAGCACTTCTGAGAAGTGGTTGCAGTTAAACCTGCAGAAGCCCTGTTCTATTCTGCAGTGTGCATGGAGATGATATCCAGGCTTGGATGCTGCTGTGCCTGAAAAAAGGACAGGATAAGGGATGTTCTGTAGGTCAGTACAATGCCCTGTTTATTTGGTACTCTCTCTGAGGCCCGGCAGTGTGTAGTGATAAATGCATGTGTAATTTAACTGAGTTGAACTGGAAACTGGCCTTGCAGCTGGGCCATAAAACTATCTGAATCAAAAAGGGTAAGATCATGAAAGCCAGAGGGAGGAGGCCCCACCGCAGGTCACTAGTATCCCAGTCCATGAGTAACACTTGGTGCAGAGTATGCCATTATGTAAATGCATGTTTTAAAATATAAAGCCTGACTCAGGCTGGTTTACTGAGGCTGGGACTGCCTTTTAATCTTTAGCTCTCCGTTTAAACTAATCTTCAGTCTGAGCATTTATATAATAATTTACTCAGATCCAATGTAGTTTAAAAATCATCTCTGGCAGAGACTTTTGTTGCTGCTGTTGTTGAAATCAAACATTTTAAAAATCATTCTGTACATGTGTGTATGATATGTGTATATGTGTCTGTATGTGTGTGTATAAGTGTGGGCATGAATGTGTCGTGGCATGCCTGTGGAGGTCAGAGGACAATCTTGGGAGCTAGTCCTCATCATCTACCTTGTACAGGATCTCTTGTTCTCCACTATATATACCAGGATAGCTGGCCCACAGGATTCCAGGGGTTCTCCTGTCTCTGCCTCCCATTTTCCTGTAAGAGTGCTGGGTTTACAGATGTATGCTAAAACACCTAGTTTATGAGGGCTTTAGGGATGCAAACTCAAGGCCTCACACCTGCTCACTTTACCCATTGAGCCACCTCACTAGCCCAGAATCTCAATTTTTAGTTTTAGTTTTGAGGGAGAAACAGATCTGAGCTATTCTTTTGAATTATTAAAGGGAGTAGGAAAAGTTAGATCAAAAGATTTAAATTTAGAAGTTCATGGAATTTATTCATCCTTGATAACTAAAAACATGATCAAATTTATGTTTTGACTCTGACAGTGTTGTTGTTGGGGCTTCTAGGGAAGCAAACTGACAGTGACTCCATTAAAAGTTCCTTAAAATCAACTCATTGACTTATGTATTACTTTGATATTTCTAGGCCAGAGATTATTTAAATGAATTAATTTAAATAATCTATAAACCTACCATTCTATGTAATATGAGTTAAATGAGTCAAAAGTGTATCCAAGGCAGATTACAGTACACACTTTGGTAAGTTTGTAAATCTTGAAAGACTGAGTAGACACATTGGTACCCTTGCTTCTGTTCACCTATGAGAAAGTGCCCTCATGTAATGACATAGTAAAGAAGTAACCAAGTAGGTGCTTTGAAATATTCTTATTGTGAACATTCTCCTCAGAATCCTAAGGCTGTAGCCCTTTTCTGGATAGGTCCAAGCTAGTTAATTCCATATTCTGAGGCTGTAACCATACATGGTGCATTTGTAAACTAAATATATACTCAATGTTATTTTGAATATCAAAATGAGTATTGCAGTTCAATTATTACACAATTATTTTTATTCTATTTTTCGGACACTGTAGTATCAGAACTTCACTCATTACTTAGTTCACTTCTCAACGAAAATCACTGCCTTTTCGGCTCCTCTCTCTTCAGCTCTCTGTTTCTAGTCCAGGATACTGGTTTCCATCTATAGCACCTTTGGAGGTTCAGAAACCAGGGTCACCATGTTGTCTGTGGAACATGTTTGTGAGTGGTACTACTTGAAAAGGACCACTTTTTTTAGTGTAAATGGTGTGCAGGGGAGCCAAGGACTGAGTCTAGCAGGGGCAGGTGTGTAGGTCAGTTATTAATGATAAAGGATATTGGTCATCAGCATGGATGTACAGGCAAAAGGAGAGGAAGCAGGAAGTTGTATGAAACTGCCTGACATTGCCCCAGGTATAACTCAGAAGTGCAGTGAGAGTTTAACTATGGGAAGTTAAGGTCAGAATAAGGCTATAAGCATAAGCTGGCATCAGGGCCCTTTCTATCTACCATTGTACTAAAAAATGTACGTGGACTAAGTAGAAATTTCTGACACATCTAGGCGTTTGCTCCTCATCGGACCTCGGTCTAGGAAAATCTAAGGCTAGTTTGTGGGGAAATTAGGTTGAATGATAGTTGGTGTTATATTGAAAGTATTAATTTGAGCCTGTATATTTACAGATTTTTGAATCATAATGGAGAGGGTGGAGCATTGAAGATTCGGGGTCAAATTATCTTGGGCTATCTTAGCCCCCTTAATAGCTATTTGTTGCCCAGCTTTGTGTCTGATCTAGCCTGGTTGTGGTTATCATATAAAACCTTTTAACAGACTACTAGCTAAGAGTGTTGTTAGACATCATTTGACGCCTACAGTATAGATTTCCCCATTTTGGTGTAACCTGTCTAACCTGATGTACGTACCCATGTATTGCAAAAGTATGTTGACTTGTGGCTTCCTTTGTTCTGTTATATAGAAACTTCATAAAATTGCTACCATTTTGGAACATGGAATTTGTGGTACCCTAAATCTGTGTTTCTAGGCCACAATCACTTATATTTGGCTCCAGAATAAGCTATCTCATCGTTTTTTAGGTGAGAGCTGTGTTTTTTCTATCAGCATTGAAGCATTGAAAGATTCCCTTTGTTTCCCTAGACCTTGTGATCGCCATCAAAAAAATGCAAATGGGACAAGCAGAGTGTAGTGTGGAAGACAGGCAGTGTGTATTAAAGGCAGGCTAGGACACACTCCCAAGGGGTTAGAGCACACAACGGCCAAGGTAAGCCGCTGTCCTCATGTACATTTTAGACTGGCTTCATGCTCGTTTGTAAAATCTCTAGAACAAGCTCAGTGGTGGAGTTCATGTCTAGCACGAGTGAATTCCTAGTTTCAGTGTCTCGCACTGGGAGAGGAAAATAAACACAAACAAAGCAAAACCTTCTAGAACCAGCAGCTTTTTTTGAGAGATTTTGTCCTATCTGCGTGGTTGGAAGGCCTGTTTGGACTGTCTCTTGCAAGAAGGAGCAATGACATGCCTTTTTTTTTTTTTTCGTTATCATAAAGCCTCTTGCTCTAGAATAGAATGGCCATAAGGTTTAAGATGCCTGGAGTCAGGTTTAGATCTTCTAGGCATCTTGGGATGTTGGATCTCCTTCCAGCACCAGAGACATGACTTGGGTTCCAGTCTTCTGCCAGTGATTAAAGTCCTGCTGTTTTAGTCCTCTGTCTTGTATCCTGTTGACTAGGAGGGAGGTGTCCAGCCCCTGTGTCCTCCAAACCTGCTGGTACTTCTCAGCACTGCTGTACATTCTCACCTCCCCTTTCTGCTTCTGGACTCCTGTGTCTCCCATTTCCCTTCTTCCTTGTTCTTTCCTTTCACCTCCAAATCAAGGCATTCTCCAACTATCTTGCTTGGAAATTCATTTTACTTCATATTGACCAGCCATACCAATTGTCATCAATTAAATACAGCTAACATTTCCAGTTCTAGTCATGCAGTTCAGTTCATGTATTAGTAAACAAATCTATCTGCAAATGTCCTTTATATAAAATCTGTCTATATGGGGCTATCCTTTCTCTCCCATATCTGGGTACTTCTCAGGTTGCCTGTTTAAAGGATGTTATCATCATCTTCTCTATCAGTCATTGTAGACTCCCACTTGCTTTGCTCAGAGCATCCAGTTGGTTCCCTTCTCCTTCCTTGATTTTGCACCTAGCTCCTATTCATTTTCTTCCCTGTCGTACATAGTATAGTTGAGGCTCTTATCAACCCTAAGAACTACTAAGAAAACACTGTGATCTCCTTGCTGTTAATCAAAATGTTTCTTGTCCAGTTTGCATTACCTGCCCTGTTAGTAATCTTCCCACACCACATTTCTGGTAGGATGCTCCTGATTTTCAAAAAAGTACATAGAGGAGCTGGAGAGATGGCTCAGTTGTTATGCACACTGGCTGTTCTTGCAGAGGATCCAGGTTCAGTTCCTAGCACCCACATGATTGCTCACTACACTTCCAGGAGATCTGATGCCCTCTTCTGGATTCTACATGCACTGCACACGTGTGGTACGCTTACATCCATGAAGGCAGAACACTTGTACACATAAAGTAAATAAATAGGTAGAATGAAGGCAAGGAGAGAGGAACTAAGAAAAGGGATACTTGAGGGAGGAGGGTAGAAAGAAGGAGAGGGAAGGTAAAGAGATGGGTAGAGGTAAGGAAAGGAAGGGAAGGAGAGGGGAAAGAAAGGGGGAGAGACAGAAAGGGAGAGAGAGAGAGAGAGAGAGAGAGAGAGAGAGAGAGAGAGAGAGAGATCAGCATTGCCCCACTGCCTTCTAGTCTGCATCAATCAAATTCTGACACACTATTCACACTTCCACCTCTCTTCCAAACTCCCACCTGGCACCTCTCCCCATCCTTTTTATAGTTCACAGTGATGTTCATCCATTCAATCCCACCCAATCTGAAGGTCTTTTCCATGAAACCAACATTCCCCAGCTGGAAGCAGTTTCTCCCCGCTGCTGTGTCTCTAATGTTCTTAGCCCTTCTCCACTATTGTCTTTGCATTTTAGATATTGTGCGTCTTTATCCTCACTAATTTGAGAATCAAAGCTGAATTTTGCGAATCTTTCTATTCACCCGTGAACAATGCCCTGAATAAAATAGACACATGTTGAACTAGTAAAATCAATTCCTATTTAAATAATTTTAGTAAGACCAAGGGAATGCAAGGTCAACATAACAACCTGGTTTTAACTATTTTTGACTTCGAAAATATTTTTAATTTGCAATTTGTTTCTTTCAGAATTTGATTTTCTAAAGAGTGTGATTCATAATGCCCCTAACCCAAATCAAGTTAATTGTGTAATTCTATTCATACTCAGGTTCCTTGAGGGTATTAACTAACACCACTTAAGATGGCATGCTGATTACATTTTGCATAAATAAACCTTCTCCCACCAGGAATAAAATCATGCCTTTACACTGAACAGCAGTCTTTGAGCAAACAATGGCAAAATTCCAGACCCTCATTTTGTTGAAACTTTAATATCCTTACAGTGAGCAGCTTCCATAAAATAATCTAATTAAAGTAGATATATGACTGTGTCTGTGTCTGAGCACACCAGATTCAGCATTTTTTTTATTGCTTCAAAGTCTCCAAACATTTCACACTTTTATATCAGTTAGTTTTCCATAGACATTTTTGCTTTTGTTGTTGCTGTTGTTGTTAGTTTTTTGAGACAGGGTCTCTCTGTAGGCCTAGCTGGCCTGGAACGTGCTATGTAGACCAGGCTGGCCTGGATCTCACAGAGATCTGCCTGCCTCTGCCTTCCGGGTGCTGGGATTAAAGTTATGAGTCACCACACCCTGCTTCCAGACAGATTTTTTTTTTAAAGACAAGCTCTTGTGTATTTCTTTTTGTATTATAATCTTGTTAACTGACTTAAAATTATTTATTTTAGAGAGGGTTCTTCTGTGTTGCTCCAAGCTAGCCTCAAATTCTGGCTCTTCCTGCCTCTCTTTCCGTGGTGCTGGGATTTCAGGCATGCCCCACTGTGGTATGGAGGATGAGGAGTTAGGAAAGAGCAACAGAGAGGTGAACATGATCAAAGTACATTATGTGTTTTAATGTTATACTGAAATCCATGACTGTGTAATCAACATATGTGAGCAGCAACTTAAAAATCATTTTAGGACTGGAGAGGTGGCTCAGCAGTTAAGAGCACTAGCTGCTCTTGCAAAGGGCCCAGGTTTGATTCCTAACACCCACATGGTAGTTGGCAACATTCTCTAACTCCAGTTCCAGGAGGATCCAACACCCTCTTCTGACCTCTATGGGCATTGCACAACACCAGTGCACTTACACACATACAGGTAATACACTCATACACATAAAATAATAATAATAAAAATATATAAAAAGGGACCATGTTTAAAAAAATCATTTTATTTTCTTTGTAGAGTATATGGCTTAGAAGTATTTTTATGTTTCCTGAAGTCATTTTATTAACAATAAACTTATAAATATTTTAATAAACTTATGAATGGATTTCATCATATAAAAAGAAAATTTTGACCCTGTCTCAATTCCAAAATAGGAAAGGTGTTTAACCAAAACAGGTGAATATGAATTGCAGAAAATACAGGCAAAATATGTCAAACATGACTTGGGAATTAAATAAAAATTTAAAATTATGTATTGTGAGTCTGGAAACACATACTATTCCTATCAGGAAATGATGTTTAGGATTGTCTTAGTGTTGGAATTCCCAGGCTCCTTCCTTTTCGCTCCCTGTCTCTATCGTACATCATCCTGTTCTGTATATGTCACTCCCAGTGCGAATATGTTAAGAATCTTTCAATCCACCTGCTTGTCCATGTCACACTTTCTATCTCTTTCTATGTGAATACTCACTTTTCTACCATCTACCTCCTGACAGTCCTTTGTTCTCTCTAGCAGCAGATTATCTACTCTTTATGCTATTTTATAATAATCATTTTGGTTTCTGAAATTCTTACTATTAAAATTTTTCAAAACGTCTTTACTCATTCCTAAAGTTTTATTTAATGCCTTTCCAATTGTCCCTGTTACTTTCTATTTTTATAATAAAACACTGGCCAAAGCTAACTTGAGGAGGAAATGGTTCATTTCATCTTATAGCATTCAAGGCACGGTCCATCTTTAAGAGAAGCCAGACAGCAACTCGGGACAGGAAATGAAGCCCAGACCATGGAGGAGCACTACTTACTGGCTTGCTCCTCTGGCCTGTGTTCAGTCAGCCCAGGAGTGGCACTGCCCACGATGGGCTGAGCCCTCCTCATAGCTCAACAATCAAGAAAATACCGCACAGACATGCACATAGGCCAATCCAATAAAGGAAATTCCCCAATGGAGGTTTCCTCTTCCCAGGCATGTCAAGTTGACAAGTGAAGCTGTCCAGCAAACCAGCCTCATCCCAGGGTAGTAGCCATCCCTTCTTCATCTTTTCTGAGAATTCTAAATGCACTCATTGAAGAGGCCTTAAGCTTTCCATGTTACCTTTTCTTTGGGTATAATTTCTTTCTTTTGAGATGCTGACTTCTGCAGAGTTTTCAGTTGCTTCTTTTGCTCTATAGTTTAGTTCATCTTTTGTAGATATTTTTAAATTGTGCATTTATTCTCTGCCACGGGGTTTGTGTAGCCTTCTAGGATGATCAGGTTCCTACCCATTGCTGAAGTGCAGTTGGTACCCACTCCTGAAATGAAGAGGGAAATGGATACAGTGATGAAATAATTCATCATCATTTGGTAAGCAGCTGCTTTTTTGAGTGCTCTGGAAAATGTTCTCTTGGGTGATAGCCTCTCATAGCCAGTGAACCAGCAAAGACCCTCTGACACTTAGTTTCAACATAAGAACAGTCCTTTCTAACCAATGGGTACATATATTTTTAAAGTTTTATAATACCCTGACTTCTCTCAAATCTTCTTTAATATATGTTTTTATTAAATTTTTGTGTATTTCATACAAAAAATCTTAATCATCTTTACACCTTCTCCCCCATCCATACTGCCTTCTAGCCCCCAGCCCCACCGGATTTCATGCATTCTGTCATATATGCTAAGGCATATGAGTCAAGTCACTCCCTTAAAGAAGATCAGCTCTACTTCAGCCAGCAGTGATGAGCTGCCAGTAGTTCTTTGTCTAAGGTTAGGGCCTGCTGTCCATTTCTACAGTTCTGGGATTTGTCTGCTTGACTTTGCGTGGGTCTTGTGCATGCTGACAGCATTGCTGTAGGTTCATATGAGCAGGGTCCCAGGAGCTTGCAGGCCTCTATTTCCATATGGTCATGTGCTTCCTTCCTGGCTGTTATAATCTTTCCCCATCCTCTTCCACAATTGTCCCTGAGCCCTGGGTGGTTGAAGTCTAACCTAGGAGTCCTATCCAGGAACTCCCATTCTGCAGACTCTTATTCTCTACACTTTCGACATTTGTGGTCTTTTGTGTTCATTACCTTCTGTTGCATGAAGAAGCTTCACTGATGAGAGTTGAGAGATGCATTAGTATTCTCTCTACGCCTTATTCCACTATGTTCCATGAGCCTTAGGTGTAGAGGTTCCAATGTAGATGTGTCACTTGGGTGTCTCACAGACACTTACTCTCTGTGTGTGACCAGCTGTGGAACTCTGTAATACTCTCCATCTGTTGCAAAGGAGACTTTTTCGATGAGTGGTGCCTGGCATATTTGTCTCTAAGTATAAGGACCCATATTTAGCACATACTAAGAAATTACGTTTGTCTAGGAATATTACAGCATTGGGGTTTTCTCTAAGATCTGTGACCTCTCCAGTTATACATATTTGGTTATGTGTACAGTGCCACACATGAGTTCCCTCCCATTGAGTTGGCTTTAAGTCCAATTAGGTAGCTATTAATTACCCCTAAGGTAAAAGTGCCACTACCACACTAATATAGTTTGCTCTGCTGGTCATTGCTGTGGTTATTAGGCTTTAAACCTGGGGTTGGATCACTGGTTGATTCTCTCCCCTAGCAACTTGTTTAGTGTCCTCCTAGAGTATGACAGCTAGTCTTCAGCGAGGTAGTTCCAGGTCAGTTCCAGCCCCATTGCTCCAAGTCCTATTTCTGAAGTGTGTCCTGTCTTTAGCAATAGGGTCTTACCTTCAAGTTCTGGGAAGCAATCAAGGACTGTGATAATTGCCTGTGTACTTTGGAGAGTCTCTTGGACTACCCTGGCCAGCAACTCCAAGGGAGGTTTCTCCTTTCTGGCACTGTTTCATATTTATAGCCTTTAGCTATACACGTGTACAGATAGTGTATGTGTAATTTTTCAGTAGACTTTTGAACCAATACACCTCCCTCTGGTTTTTCACACCAAATAAGCATTATTTATCTCTTCTCTCTCCCCTTCCTCCTTCCTCCTTCCTCCCTCCCTCCCCGTCTGTGCCTTCCTCCTTCCTTTTCAGTTAACAAACCCCTATTTACCCAATTTTCCCCTTGATAAAGCCTGTCTCTTATGACCCTCCCTCTCTTGAGCACCGTTTTCCTCTTTCTGCTCCATGGTTCCTTGTATAACCTGACCACTTCGCCTTCCAGTTATTCTCCCGTTTTACCCATTTCCTCCTTGGGAACACCTGCCTCCTACTATTCCTCTCTCCCAAGCCTCTTCTTTCCTTGTATCTCCATGGTTTCTTTCCATTTTCCTGGCTCCTCTCAAATCTTAGTGCTGGGGTCCTGATGAATTCTCTGCCACATGGAAAATACTATCCATATATCCATGGCGTCATATCTGTGGTGGTCCCCATCTTTTTTTTATTGAATTTTTGTGTATTTCATACAGAAAATAATCTTTATACCCCCTTCCTATTTGGCACCCTTTTTCTCTCTGTCTCTCTCTCTCTCTTTCTCTCTCTCTCTCTCTCTCTCTCTCTCTCTCTCTCTCTCTCTCTCTCTCTCTCTCCCTCTCTCTCATTCTGGACATTATGAAATATCCAGATTTTATATTATAAATTTTTAATAGTTTTTTTGAAAAATAATGTTTCCATCAAATACATCTATCTTTAAAATCTCTATACAACATCTGATTCTAAGGATATAACTTCATCTACTAGTACTTGGATACATTAGTAGATTAATTAAGGAATTATAAATAACTCTGGGTTTTCAGTATTGAATGTTGGAGTTCTCTAAAATTTGGCAACATTTATTTTCCAATATTACAAGTTCCTATTATCTCCCTTTATTACTTTTGTGTTTAAAAACTACCTTGTTCTGGAAATTGATGAGAACAGGTACAATGTACTTTGAATACTTAAAGGATCCTGTGCAGCTACTGAATTCTGCCAGCAGACTTCAAAGGCATAAACACTGTGCTGAAAATTTAAAAAGCAGCATTTTACAAGGGTATTTGAAGTCCTCAGTATATTTGACCTTAGGCTGCACTGGAGCATTTTATGCTGCTTGATTAAAACTACAAGTGATCTGTTAGACTGATTTGATACCTTTGAGGAGAATATTTTTATTTATTTATTTTTAATATTTTATTTATTATTTTTATTTTATGTGTATGCGTATATTGCCTGCATGTAGGTAAGTGTGCCCGTGTCATGCAACGCCCATGGAGGACAGAAGAGGCTGTTGGATCCCCTGGAACTGGAGTTATGGACAGTTGTTAGCTGCCATGTGGGTGCTGGGATTCAAACCTGGGTCTTCTGCAAGAATGTCCAGTGTTCTTAACTGCTGAGCCATCTCTCCAGCCCCAAGGAGAATCTTTTAAAATAACATTCATTGTAGTTGGAAACACATTTGATGGGTTCCAATGAAAGAAGTTTGATTAGTTATAGATCCTGAGAGCTTGAAAACAGGAGCTAAAACATGCACTTATACCTAACATAATAAAAAAAGAAGAAACTATAAGTAGAGCCCTTATTACTTAAAAGATTATTTCTTCCTTTTAAAAAATAGGTTTATTTGGTCATAGTACTGCACACCTTTAATCCCAGCCCTTGGGAGGTAGAGGCAAGTGGATATCTGTGAGATCAAGGCAAGCCTGGTCTACATAGGGAGTTCCAGGCAGGCTGGGGACAAGAGAGACCCTGTCAAAAAACAAAACAAAACAAAACATAAAACAAATAAAAATAGGTTTAAAGAATGTTAATCTTCCTGAGTGAGATAACTTTATGATGGCTTTTATGATACAAAATAATCAGTTTCTTTTTATCTGTAGGCTTGTTCCAATGCTTAATAAAATACACATGATTCAATGTACTGTCTACTATGCCTTGATTTTTCTGTTACTAGTATGAAAATTTCTATTTGTCCTTGAAACTTATTCTTTTCATCTTTGCCTCTTAAATATTCTGACATGCTACTTAGGCATATTCTCTGATGATGCATAACTCCTCAGACTTTATTTTGTAACTTGGTAGTCAAGTAAGATCTAAAAACATACTGCCTAAAAATGCCTGCATCAAGACTGGAAAACCCGAGCCTTGGGATGCAGAAGTTTGATATATGTGTCCTGTTCAGCGATGAGCACTCTGCAGACTCATTCTTTGCACACTGAGTTGTGGATTTCTGTGTTAGTCACCAACAACTACATGAAGAAACTTTCTGGTGAGAGTTGAGAGATGTATTGATTTATGGGTATAACAATAAGTCATTAAGAGTCAGCTTAATATGGTAACTATTTTGTAGAAAACTAGTATTAGGTTCTCTTCTATATCCTGTGACCTGTCTAGACTCAGCTTCCTAAGACTATTATCAGTGTTGGGTATGGGCTCCACTCTAGGAAGAATATTATTTTGTAGAAAACTAGTATTAGGTTCTCTTCTATATCCTGTGACCTGTCTAGACTCAGCTTCCTAAGACTATTATCAGTGTTGGGTATGGGCTCCACGCTAGGAAGAATATCTTAAATCCAATTAAAGAGTGGTTGGTGACTAACACAATATTTGTGCCACTATTGTACCAGTGGGCGTATCTATCTTGCCAAGTAATTGCTATGGTTCACTGGATTCACAGTTGGGTAAGGTTGATAGTTAATTTTTTTTCATCAGGCAGGATGCCTAGCACTTTCCAACACTATGAAAACTAGCCAGAAGAGATAAGACTCTGAAGTCAGCACCAGTTTGATTTCTCCTTGTTTGTTCTATGGCTCATGTATGTACTGCCTTCAGCAATAGGGTCTTATCATCAAGTTCTGCTTGGTAATCAAGAGCAGGGGCAATAGCCAGTATTATTTGAGGGTCTATGGGATCCCAGGTTAACAGGTTCTGGAGAGGAAGTCAATTCCTGGCACTGAGGTTTTATTTTGTTAGCCTATGGTGTGTAGTAGGGGCAAGGTACTCCTTTCATAGGGTAACCCCTTTTAATCTTTTTTATAATGTACATGTACATACTTTAAGGACCTTCCATAATGGTAGGTTTCCTTATAGCTTTTTCTAACGGTCTGTAGTATTACTTAGCCCTCCTCATACTCCCTCCTCTTCCCTGTCTTTTTTAAAGTGTGGGAAGCAAGAGATCCATAGTGAGGAGGAACTGAAGACCAGAGTGTCTTCTGTCATGGAACTGGAAGGTTTTTCTTTAACACATATAGTGAAAGTCTTGAGCACAGTGAGGAAAGGGAGTTCTCCAACCTCTGCCTGTGGCCAGAAAGGAGCTGGTTGTAGAAGATCTTGACAGAGACTGCTGAAACCCAGCACAACAGAAATGCAAGATCTTACCAGGAAGTGTGGACTTTGTGGCTGCCATCAGGAAAGGATGAGGAAGCTGACCCACCCTTGAGCACTGGGGTCGGAACTTCTGCATTTAGCTTCAGACACCCACTGGATCATAGTTGCTTTGGGGAGAGACAGGCTGGCAGTTGGGCAGGGTTTGGCTGTCTCTAGAGCACAAGATCTGACTTGTTTGACAAGAATGGTGCCAAGCCCAAGTGGGATTTATCTTCCTCTATCTCACCTATCATAGCCACAACCTACCTCGAATCTGGACTTGATTTGCAGAGGGCTTGGGTGAAAATGCAACCCTACTAACCTGCATGAGACTGTCCTTGCAGAAGCCAACCCCAGATTCTAAGTTCTGAGAAAGAAGGCCTGGCTTTAGCATAAGCACCATCAGCCAGTGAGGAGGAATAACAAAAAGAAACTAAAGGAGAGAGCATCCTGGATACCCAACTCAACACTCTGGAGTGTGAGGCCCCAGACAATCCCAGGGAGTATCTGGGGGAAGTCTGAAGAGCACAGTCTAGGAAAGACACTGCTGGCTAGCTTACTGGCTATGAGCCAACCTATGGCCAGGCTCCAGTCCTAGTCCCCCTTCCAATGATTCCCTTTCCCTTGGAGCCTCAACTTCTAATGGGCAGGGAGGGGCTTGGAAAGAAAAAGACCTTGGTAATTAGGAACAAAAAAAGAATGAGTGCAAAATTTAGCAACAAGGACACTCATAAGTCTTATTTATAAAAATGAAAAGTTTTAAAATCAAAGTTCACGAATTCAAAATTTCAAGTTTTGGAGGCTTAATGAAATGAAGTATAGACTAGCAAATGGATATTATGCAGCCATTGAAATTATAGACAAGAACTTATGAACATGGGACATACATAGCAATACACTAAAAGACGTATAATATACAGAGCATTTCACAGAATGAAATAATACACAGAGTGATTTCATTTCTGAAGGACAAAAGACAACTTGTGCATTGGTACATTGGTCTGAATGGATGGTCGTAAACTGTGTGTTGTGTAAGGGAAGTGATTTATATTTTGCAGATTTCTTTAAAAATAATGAACACTTAATACTCTTATATGGGGAAAACCAATATTATGTTTAGTGATATTTTAAAAACTGTTACTCTTGTGAGAAATTTTCCTTGAGGATTAATTATATTTATCTTATCCTCTTATGGTAATAGGTAATAACCTCCTAATACTGGTTTTGACTGTTCTATATTGGTCAAGAGGGACTAATGCTCAACATTTACTTATAGACTCACCCTTTGGGGTCATTTCTGTCTTTAGAATCCTCATATGTTGATGGTTTCTGATTGACAAGTGTATTCAACATGCTCTACCTATAACATGGTTCAATTTATGCCACACAATCATTTCAATGTTTTATCTCAGATTTTAATTCAGACTAACTATCTCTCTCAAATCTCTACTTTTTTGGCAGTAATGTACAATCCAGTTCTGCTGAACAAAAGAAGGGGAAATTCCCCATCTGGCCAGAGTGGAGTGAAGCCGACATCAATGCAGAAAAGTGGGATGCTGGCAAAGGTGGGAAGGAGAAGGAGAAGGCAGGCAAAAGCCCCATCTTTGTGAGTAGACTTGGCTGTGTCTGCAACTGGCTTTGGTTGTTTAGCTTAATACAGTCTCTGTTTTGCAGTACTGGAGATTAAACCCAGGGTCTTGCACATGTAAGACAAGCTCTGCCACTGAGCTGATTCCCAGCCTCTTTAACAGGCCTTTGCATTCGTTCCCTTCTCTGATCTCCATTCCAAACGGAGATGTTTTCTTTTTCCCTTTATTCTCTACCCACTCACCCACATCCACCTTCCCTCTACTTTATCCCAATGGATAGTGAATCAACTTTGGGAAAAATGGAGGGAAGAGATATGATGCGGTCCTCAAGAAATAAAAGAATAATTGAGAGAGAGAGAGAGAGAGAGAGAGAGAGAGAGAGAGAGAGAGAGAGACAGAGACAGACACTGAGACAGAGAGAGACAGAGAGAGAGACAAAGGGTTTGGTGATTGATTTTGGACAGTGGGGAACAGGTACTGAACTAGTTAGCGAAATGGAGTCTGATATGCAGCTGTCTGATTAGCCTGTGTTGCTTTAATGAAATGAACATCAGGTGACTAGACACTTGTTACTGCTCCAGTCTCCCTGTTTTCCTACCCCACCAAATATTCTTCCAAATAGACTTCTTGTTTTAATGACACAGGTAACTTCCAGAATCTGATATTCAATCTTTGTAAGGTTCCCCCCCCCCAATCACCTGATAAAGGCACTCTGAGCTCCCGAAAGGGTAGAGTTTTCAAGCACCTCTGTCCTCTATTTCCTGATGTTTCTCCACACTTTGAAGTGACTCATCATTATGGTATTTCACAGCACCATTGCTCAACTGCAAATTTGCCAAAACTATCTTACTTTTAAAATCTGAAAGTTACACTCATCCACAGAGACACAGACACATACCCATGTACAAGTAGGCACACAATCCCCATAAGTTTTAAATTGTTGTTAAACACATATTTGAATATACTCATTTTCAGTTGACCCCAAAGGGTTCACAGGTTCTTGGCATGTAAAGGTTCCACAGTTATTCTAAGTAAGGTGCATAGAATTCATTCCCTAACACATCTCTAATTTGGGCACTGTTCTTCAAGTTAGCAGTTAGCTACCTTTATGAAATATCTTTTGTGAACCAGCCACTGATGAGTTATGCAGTCAATGGTTCTACCTTGTGCTAACAAAATTTAAATGTTAATATTTACAATTTCAGAATGTTCTATACAAATAAAAATTTTGTAGCTCACTCTAACCATTCTGGTAATCATGCTTGTGTTTCAAAGATTAGATTGTGTTCTATGGAAAATTTTAAGTGAATTGCTCCATTCTACTCAACATTTAGTCCACGATCAAATGTACTCAATAATCAAGTTTCCATTAAGAACACACAAGCCATCATTAATTTCAGTTTTCAAATATTCCATAAAGCATCTCTGAGCATAAACACACATACGACTCTACAATGTTTCCACATTGTTCAAACATTTCCATTAATATTTTCATTGAGGTTGGATTTTTATTTCAGTAAGACCACATAAAAACAGGTTCGATTTATTTATTTATTTATTTATTTATTTATTTATTTATTTATTTATTTATTTATTTTTGGTGTTTTTGAGACAGGATCTCTCTATAGCCCCAGCTGGCCTGGAACTCACTATGTAGACCAGCCTGGCCTCAAACTCACAGAGATCCAC
>NW_008341187.1:2229276-2316561 GCF_000622305.1 Nannospalax galili | reverse complement strand
TTCCTGGAAACGTCCACAAGATTTTATAGTTAGCCGAGTAAGAATTATTTTTACTATTAAATAAAAATATTTATTACCTAAAGGAATGTAATATTTTAGTGATAAAAATCTTCAGTTTTCAAATAATTTACAGTATTTTTCTTATGGCTACAGCAAAAGTAATTGCTTTTTTAACCTCTAAATCGCAAGTCATTATTTATCATAGTTTTAATAATTTCCTGTACTGGTGGGACTCGGGAGATGGCTTAGTTGGTAAATTCTTCACAAGTATGAGGACATGAGTTCAAACCCCAGAACCCACTTAAAAGCCAGACGACCAGGAGTGGTGATGCACACCTTTATTTCCAGCATTCAGGAGGCAGAGATCTTTGTGAGATTAAGGCTAAACTGTTCTACACAGTGAGTTCCAGGTGGGCTGGGACTAGGAAAATCTTTTCAAACAATAAAAATAAAAAGCAGATCTTGTGGCATGTACTTGTAAACAGCACTGCAGATGCAGAAACAGGTAAATCTCTAGAGCTCACTGGCCAACTGGCCTAGACATTCAGTGAGTTTTAAGTAAAAGTAAAAGACCCTGGTAAAAGCAAGGTGGAGAGTGACTGAGGAAGACACACAAGGTTGACCTTTGGCCTCCACACACATGCACACATGTACCCCCCTCCACATTAACATGTACATACATAATACTCTTAATATTTATTTTTTTAATATTTTATTTATTTGTAAGGAGTGGGTGTGGGTATATTGCCCGCATGTATGTAAGTACACCTGTGTCCTCCAGTGCGCAAGGAGGTCAAAAGTGGGTGTCAAATTTCCCTGGAACTGGAGTTACAGATGGTTGTTAGCCACCTTTTGGGTACTGGGAATAAAATTCAGGTGCTCTACAAGAGTGGCCAGTGCTCTTAACCACTGAACCATCTCTCCAGCCCCAGTGTTAATAATTTCTTATAATAGTTTCAAACAATTTTTGTCTAGATCCTTGACTGTCCTACTTTTCTCCAAAGTGCTAAAGTATAGGCAAAATGTCAAACTATAGGCAAAAGTGTTAAATTGTAGCCAAAAATGATGGCCGAGGTTGTTCATACTTCTGACTGACTGATTTACTCTGTCTTGCTTTTAGCATGAAATCAAAGGACATGAAGGCGTTGTCCCTCCAGTGTTTACTAGCATTAATTTTCCAGTCTGAAAGAGATGGACTTGGAATCATACCTTCCATGGATCCCCAAGTATTTGCCAAAGCCTGCCTTGGTTTCTGGGCTGCATGCTCAGCCACTTGGATCATATATTTTGGGAGAAATCTTAATTTTAAACAGCACTTACGTACTTCACAACTTTAGACACTCTCACTTAACATCTTAATAGCCACATTAGTTTGAGTGTATTTCGTGTCTCCAGGGTTTTAATTATCACTAATGTCTTTTCCCTTGCTGAATTTCTTGCTATTTCCATTGAATGCACAGAATACCAGTAGGGTACATTAATTAGTACCCGTCAATGGTTGTAATGGAGCTGATTCTTCTGTGCATTTGAGTCTTTGTCTCCATACAAAGTGTTTTTCATTCACGAAAGTGTTAACCTTCATCAGCATTGATACCAATGCAAGAAAGTACAATTTAGTTATCATACTAATTTGAAAAATAGGATATTCCTACATTCAAAATTTTTTATGAAAATGAAATTACTTTGGAATGCTTCCTTGTAAAATGTTTAAAATAAATCAATTATATACAAATCCTGCTTCAAAATTGGTTTTGATATTAGGCCACATTGACATGATGAATATAAATTTTGTGATGTCCATATAATGTATTTAATGGATATGCTATTGATAGTTATTAATTTTCTTATTATAAACTGTTCATTTATATTCTGTGCAAATATAAAAGGTTTGTAATTGAACCATCTTTTTTAATTTTTAGTATACCCTGTGTCCAACAGTTATATCTGCACTAAAAATAAATTTGATTATTGTTGATAATATTTTCACTTCCACTGATCAGAATGTTCCATCAGCCTGCACACCTCTACTAACTTCCACACAGATCCCGCTCTCAATTGGTCCTCCTAGAATAGGGTCTAGAACATTTAGAAGTGAAGTCACTAAGTAGGAAAACTCTAGAACAGGGGTTTTCAAGATTTAATGTATAGACCCACAGTAAGAATCATCAAGTAATGCTCATAAAGTTGAAACAAAAATCCCATAAAACATTAACAGCTTTCTTATACAAGATTTATTCTACTTTATCCCTGTCCTCCAACTATTTCATGAAACTGTGTTTCAGTAAATTGTGTTTCTTTGATACTTCTTACAAAGTAATATCTATGTCCTTATATTTTTATTTCAGACTCCTGTCATTGTGAAAAATGAAATCACGTTTGACTTGTTTTCAACAAATGAACACTTATTCTGCAGTGAGGTATGTAGGACTGCAAGACCCGAAACTCCATTGCAGAATGCTTTGTAGGCATAAACAGCTTTGTACATAAACAGCTCCAACAGCCACTGTCAGGCTTCCCTTGCTCACTTTCAAACTTGGAATAACTGAAGATTTTTTCCAACTTTTTTGAAGTACAGCTGCCAATTAAATAATTGTATTTATAAAATATGATTCTAATGATTCAATATATGTACATATATATGTACACACAATGTTGAGTATTTATTACAATCGAGAATATTGTTTCTCTGTGTGGTGAGAACACTTAAAATACTTAAATCTGCCATCCTAGCTTACTTTTTAAAAAGCCATTATTTTCTCTGAATCTGTCTGTCTGTCTCTCTCTCTCTCTCTCTTTCTCTCTTTCTCAGTCTGGTTCTCATGTATACACTCAACTAACTGAAGGTCAGTGTCAAATGGAAGTCAAATTTTGGGGGGTGGAGCATTTTAATTTGTACCATGACTCTCTCTCTCCTTAAAACAAAAGCAAGACCTATGATTTTATTCTGTAGCTCAAAAAAATCAAAACAACTAGTACATTACATGTAAAAGTTAGCATTACTCTTAGAACTTTTTTACTTATTTCTCTCTAAATTGCAGCACCTCCATTTAAAAATAACCAGTGAACGCTAGTGCCTTTCGTTTTGTTTTCAGCTTATGAGGTGGATTATCAGTGAAATCTATGCTGTGTGGAAGATATTCAACGGAGGAATTCTGAGCAATTATTTTAAAGGGAACATGGGAGAGCCACCTACTCTGCTCTGGAAGCCTTGGGAACACATCTACTCTCTCTGTAAGGCTGTGAAGGGTCACATGCCTTTGTTCAATAGCTATGGAAAGTATGTTGTAAGACTTTACTGGATGGTAAGTCAGTCAAGCTGTTGTGCATTAAAATTCATTTGTGTTCCATACTAAAAGAGGAAACTGGAATTCAAGGCTGAAAAAGTGAATTTTGTCTGCTTAGACAATCTCAGTCGAACCCAATCATTCAGTCATGTCTAAGTAATTTAACGTTGGATGGGGGACTGCTGGGAAGTGAGTCCCGCCAGCCAGATCAAATGTCATGTTCAGGGACTTTGTGTGGTTCCTCACCCGTCTCATCCACTGAATGGACTGCAGGGGTGCAGTTAAGCCAGTGAGCATGGAAACACAGATGGGTCCATGTGAATTCCTATTCCCAGCATATGACGGCATGACTACCTGTTTTTTTTTTGAGTTGGTAAAAATGTCTTGTATCTCAGGGAAGGGAAGAAATTTCTGCCTCTTTCTGAGTGATCCCCACCTGGGTGGGCTTAACCCACATGTGTGTACATTATCATTAGCGCGGAATTAGAATGAACTCTTTCTGACAAGGTAAATTGTTTTGTTTTGTTTTTTCCATTATTTTCCGTTTGCAACTCTATATGTTAATATTTTTTCTATCTCTTCAGGTCTTGTTCAGTATTCAGACCTGTCTATTCTTTGCTTCACTCTGTGAAGGCTTAGAAAACATGTTGATGGAAACATGCCTGGATTTCCTCTAGTGCTCAATTCAGTGTGATTCCCCATGGACACGTTTTCCCTCTGTTCCTTTTCCTTCCCTCTGTGTCTTGTAGACTGCCAGCCTCCTCTTCCCTGTCTTCTCTGTCTTGATTCTATATTTTCTTTTTGAGATTGATTCTGTTTCTCCGACTAGTCACAGGTATTATTTACTTCTTTTTTAAAAATATTTTTATTATTTTTATTTTATGTGCATGAGTGTATTGCCTGCATGTACGTAAGTGCACCTGTATCTTGCAATGCCTACAGAGGTCAGAAGAGGGCATCAGATCCTCTGGAACTGCAATTAAGGATGGTTGTTAGCTGCCATGTGGGTGCTGGGAACTGAAACTGGGTCTTTTGCAAGAGCAGTCAGTGCTCTTAACCTCTGAGCCAACTCTCCAGGCCCTCTTTTCCTTCTTTTCTGTGGTTCCACAGAGTATTTTTCCTTACCATTTCTTGAGGAGAACTCTTTCTCTCAGAGCCTCAGATAGTCAAAATTCTGGTTTTGGCTGGATCAGGTGACATAGGCCTATAGCTGTAGAAACTCAAGGGACCAAAGCAGGAAGTTCCGAGGTTCTAGGCCTGCCTCGGTCCAGAGAAGGTTCAAGTCCTGGACAACTTAGTGAGACCTTTCCTCAAAATGAAAAGCTAAAACAAACATGCAGCTAGGTATATGCCTAAGTGGTAGAGTACCTGTCTAATGTATGAAGCCCTTGGGTTCAATCCCCGTTATTGTAAAATTAATTAGTTAATTCTGATTTTCATACTACAATATTATCTTTCAGAAAAGTACTCCCTGTCTTTTCTGTCCAGATTATCAGCTGGTTGCACATTTCTTTGACATCAGTCAGACAGAAATCTTACTGAGTGGTTCTAGGAACTGAATCACAAAAGAGAGAAAGATTGGTTTTTTTCTTTCATCTGACTTAATAACATGGTACAGGGATACACAACATCTTTCCTTATGCTTCTAATTTCAACACTCCTTTGGCTTCCTGGAAGAAGCATATGAGTTATTGCTCTTCTCTTGAAATACTGGCTCCAACCGGCAGCTTCCTTCTGTCTTGGTGCCTTCATTTCTCTTTGATGAACAGAAAAAAAACATACATTGACGCCAATATTTTTCCCCAGTTGTTACCAATATTATTTAATTGAAAATTGTTTTTGCTTTTAATTCTCACTGAACTTTGTATTTTTCATTCACAATATTATTGTCTTAGTTTCTTAAACTGTGAGGTAAAACAAAACCCTAGCACCAACACGTGGGGACGATATAAATTCCTGCTTCCCAGGCTTCATCCCGCACTTCTTGAATCCTTGCTGGGAGCAGAGCCTACAATATTATTTAGGCCCCCCAGCCTCCACTGTTGTTGTTTGCTTGCTGTTTGAGTCAGGATCTCATGTAGCCCAGGCTGGCCTTGAACTCCCTATACAGTATGACTTTGAATTTCTGATCCTCCTGCCTTCACCTCCCAATGCTGGGATTACTGGCATGAGCTACCATACATAGCTTGTAGTCCTGTTTTTGATGTATTGGTTGTTAGCCTTAGCCAGTAACACTTTGCCATCTCTCCAGCCCCCATCATTCTTTTTAAATAAATTGTCAACGATATTTCTGTTCATTAATGTAATAACCAATGTTTTCAAGACATAAACTGATGTTATTTTTCTATTATTCAGTTATTATGTCCCCCAAAAGAGATGCTACATTTTAATTTTACTACTATTATACATGCTTTCAGTAAGGGAAATTCAAATACTATTAAAATAATCAAGGTATAAGGTAAGAGTTCTTTGTAATTTTATCGTATGCAGTCACAGTCAATGATTCATGTGAATTCTCCTATACTTTGATATATTCTTCTTGAAAAATATTTTATTTTACATGTACAGGTGGTTTTGCCTGTATGCATGTAAGTGCACTATATACCTGTGGTACCTACAGAGGCCAAAAGAGGATGTAGGATCCCCTGGAACTGGAGTTACTGGTGGATGTTAGCTGTCATGTCTGTTCTGCCCCTGAAGACAATGTATCTATTCTTGCTTTGGGCTATCCTTTTTTTTTTTTTTTTCCAAGTCTGGCTATGGATTTCTTCGCATTTAACCTGTTTGGGTTATTCTGAGATTCTTTAATTCATACATTTATATCCTAGGACAAATTTGGGAAGTTTCAGTCATAATTCTGTCAAACGTATTTTTAGACCCACCTTCTTTTCTTCTGAGACTCCAAAGACAAGGGTATTGTATGTTTCTGTGTCATTGCACAGGTCACAGAGCTTTGTGCCACTCCTGATCTCTTTTCCCTTTAATGTCTATCACCATTTTCTTCAGTTTGCTAATTTCTATGCCATCTGTACTCTGCCATTGATCTCACTGGGGGTGGGGGACCGTTTGCTTTGACTTTTTCTATCTTATTTTATATTTTTTATGTCTTGGCTGAGATTTCCATTTGTTTCAGGAACTTTCACAATGAGTTGTTGGAGCATTGTTGGGGTGGTTACTTTAAATGACTTATGTAATGATTCCACTTTCTGTCCTATGGGTATTGTGTGAGTTTTTATTGCATTTCCCCATTGAAATTGAGGCTTTGCTACTTTCTCATATGATAATTTTGGACTGTTTCCTGGACACTCTAGGTGTTTTGTTTTACAACTCTCATTTCTAATTAATTTTCTCTTTTGTGGGTAATTATTTTATTTGGATTAGATTCATGGTTCACTTTTGTGAGTCCCTTACAAAGGCCAGTTAAGTTTGTCAAGGCTCTGCTGCCCATGTCTGGCCCATCTGCTCTTGTGTGTCAGCCATGTGAAAGGCTCAGTCTTGGGACAGTTCAGAACTGCATGATGGGGAGGAAATAAGGGCTCCTCCTGTGGGTAAGGCACCTCCTCTTGACTGCAGGAGGAGGAGGGAGGAGGCAGCTCTGAATTCTGTCCATTGACTCTAATGGGGCGCTTTACTTCCCCCTTTACCTCCTGGTGAATGTGGACATCTCAGGCCCTGCACAGGAAGAGCATCCTTTTGCTCCTGTAGTGGAGGTAAAGGGA
Organism: Nannospalax galili; assembly: GCF_000622305.1. Lineage (NCBI taxonomy): Eukaryota > Metazoa > Chordata > Mammalia > Rodentia > Spalacidae > Nannospalax > Nannospalax galili. The sequence goes on along the minus strand of NW_008341187.1, from coordinate 2,309,558 downwards.
TGAAGTCAGGCTTTCAGTCAGTATATGCGGTTTTTATCATTCTCTTTCCAATACTTACTCGTTTCTTTTTTTTTTTCTAGTTGTGATTCATACTATTTATTTTTAATTTTTTAAAACTACTTTATTTATTTTCCTTTTATATGTACGAGTGTATTACCTACATGTACACAAGTGTACCGGTGTCCTGCAGTACCCTCAGAGGTCAGAAGAGAGCATTGGATTCCCCTGGAATGGGAGTTACAGGCGGTTGTTAGCCAGCATGTGGGTGCTGGGAACCAAACCCAAGTCCTCTGCAAGAGCAGTCAGTGCTGTTAACTGCTGAGCCATCCCTCCAGCTCTGTTTTTAATTTTTAAGTGTATGAGTGCTTTGCATGTATGTATATAAAGTGTACTACATTCGTGCAATGCATGTGGAAGCCAGAAGAGGGTATTGTATATCCTGGAACTGGGGTTTTCAACAGTTGTTAGCTGCGAGGTCCTCTGCAAGAGCAGCCAGTGTTCTTAACTGCTGAGCCATCTCTCCAGTGCTGTCATACTATTAATTTAAAAATTGTATTCTTTCCATAATACTTAGAGAAGGAAGACAGTATTAATATATGCAGTCATTTAATTATTTTCATCTAGAATTCAAATGTGGAAACATTTTTAAATATTTTATTTATTATTTTTATTTTATGTGTATGAGTGTATTGCCTGCTTGTAAGTGAGTGAACCCATGTTGTGCAATGATGCGAAGGTCAGAAGAGGGCTTCAGATTCCCCTGGAACTGGAGTTAAGGACAGTTTGTAGCTGCTATGTGGGTGCTGGGAATCAAACCCAGGTCCTCTGCAAGAGCAGTCAGTGCTCTTAACTGCTGAGCCATCTCTCCAGCCCCCAAATGTGGAGAATATTAAAATTTGAACTTGATCATGTACTAAAGTACATTTGTAATTTATATTTGCATAGCTATATCAATTTTAGTAACGTGTATGAACAAAGAAGCTATCTTAGTTATTTTTTGCATCACAGTAGCAGAAATACCTGATAGAAACAACTTACAGGAGCAAAGCTTTATTTTAGCTCACTGTTTCAAAGTGTTCAGCCCATTGTGGCAGGGAGGGTTTGATAGAACCAAACAAGCCAGGTCAGAAGGTCAATAAGTAGGGACGGGGAAATGTTGTCATTGCCTGGCTTCCCGTTTTTACCCATTTGGTTCAGTGCAGGCCTCCAGCTCACTGGATAGTACCATCCACATTCAGGGTATTCTTCCCCTGTAGAACATCTTTTGGAAACATCATAGACACACTCACAGGTATATCTCACTAATATCCTAGGTCCTGTTGATAGTAAAGATTAGTCTCTTAGAAAGCTACCTCTTTAAAGACACGCTTAATAATCAAGAACACTGGGGACTAGAGAAATGGCTCAGTGGGTTAAGAGCATTGGCTTTTCTTGCAGAGCACCTGGGTTCAATTCTAAGCACTCACATGGTAGCTAGCAAATGTCTGTAGCTCCAATTCCAGGTGATCCAACACCCTCTCTGGCATCCCTAAGCATTGCCTGTATATGGTGCACTTATATCCAGAGGAAATACTCAGACACATAAAAGTAAATGAACCAAAGTTTTTTAATTAAGCAGTTTGAGAAATTAAAAAAAATCATATGATACTAAAACATTTTCAAAGTGCAATATATGATTTAAATAAAGTAATAAAATATTGAATGCAAAATAATTTAGGATTAAATGATGAGGTCTTAAATTGCCTACATACACATACATTCATGTAAACTGCTGTCATAAGGGCTAAAATACTTTATTACTGGGTAACTTAAAAACAACAGACATTGCTGGAAGTCCAAGTCACCAGCTGATTTGTTGTCCTAGTTCGTGATGGTTTGCCCTCATCTCACTGGAACTTCTCAGATCTTTTGCCCTTTGTGATTATACACATCCTTTCATGAAGACTCTACGTTTGACATAATCATCTCTCAAAGGCCCCATCTTCCAATACTAACATGTGGGTACTAATATTTCAACAGACGATCTTAGAAGGCAAAATAACAGTCTATGGAAATTGCATATGTGTACATAATAACATAAAATAATTTATTTCTTTATAAATTGTAAGGAAGGATTCAACCAATGTATAATATCAATAAATCAAAATATTCTCATAATGATGTTTACAAGTCTAGTCAAATTATACTTTAGAAATACACATAATATTGAATATCCACTCCTGAATAACAGACTTTTTATGTACTAGATTTTAAAAAGTACAATCAATGTACCAGAAAATCCATTTATTTAACATTTACAGATCAGTAATGAAAGCATTCTTAGTTGCAAAACATTGTCTTTGATCATTTGAAGAGAGGTAATACTTGATGAACTGGGTTGGCTTAACTACTGAGGGTATCTTAAAATTTTTCTTCATGGGAAGCAGTTCTGGCACTTCCAAACACAGGCACACAAACAAGTTTTGTGTAGGAAGGAAACTCTTATTTCTATTTTTTTATTGTGGCAAAATATGTCAAAATTTGACACTTAGTATTTTAGCTATTTAAGAGCAAGATTAAGCTGCATTAAGTATTTTCACGATTTCTGAAACTACTGTCACTATGTATTTCCAGAATTTCCCATGACCCCAAGCATAAATTTTGTACTCAGTAAATGATAATTCCCCATTCTCTCCTCTCCCTGTCCCCTGGTAACCTCTATCTTTCCTCCGTGACTATCCTAGTTTCATTTCTGTTGCTTTGATAAAATAGCCTGACAAAAAGCAACTTAGGGGAGAAAGGATTTATTTGGCTTACAAGTCCAGGTTACTGTACTCATTTCAAGGAAATCAAGGCAGACACCCAAAGCAGCTATACATCACATCTACAGTCAAGAGCTGAGAGAAATACATGTATTAATGCTCACAGCTCAGCGAGCTGCCTTTATTCTTACACAGTCCCGGGCCCAAACCCAGTGAAAGGTGCTGCCTGATTTCAGGCTCAGTCTTCCCACCTCAATTAACACAATTAAGAAACAGTCCCTCACAGACATGCCCACAGGCCGCCTGTTTGAGGAAACTCCCCACTGAGACTTTTCCCAGGTGACTCTAAGTTGCATCCAGTTGGCAATGAAAACTAACCATCATAGTATGTTTGCCTTTGGGTGCTTATTTCTCTGTACATTTGTTGTTGTCATTTCACGTGAAATTCTAAAGGTGGGCTACTTTTAACCTGCGGCTTTATCCCTATATTGCACCATATCATCTACTTTGGAAGATAAGAGACCCACAAAGATCTAGTATACAAGGCAAGTCACAAGTATCATGCAAAGAATATTCCCAGTATCACTTTCTCATGTTTTTTCTTCAATAGAATGAATCATATTTTCCCTCTGGTTTTAGAGCATTTCGAGCATACTACATTCTACGTTGTTTATATATGTGTCTTCCCCCACTGGACTTTAAGTAATTAATGGGAACAGACCTACCCACACATCACTAATATTATGGGGTCCACCTTGCTTGATGCTACCACTGAAAATACTTGTGGACAAAAGAATGAATTCATAATAAAACCTGGTGTGTAAAACAAAGACAAAAAATTTTTGATCACTTGAGATCACAATTATTAATATGTCATTTGCTTCACACTTTTAATCACAAGGTAAAATGCTTTTAGGTAAATATATAAAGATTTTATTAAATAAACTATTAATTCACTTCATGTTGAAAATTAGATCTTTAATTAAGAGTAATCAAAATATGGGAACTGAAAGTATAAGATCAGTAAGCATATATCTGGATAACCAGTAATTATTAAAGCTACATTTGAAGACTTTGTATTATGACCATGTAAAATATATTATGTTCAGTCTTATATTTGGTTACACAATGTTTTTTTTAATATTTTATTATTTTTATTTTATGTGTATGTGTGTATTGCCTGCATGTAGGTAAGTGCAACCGTGTTGTGCAGTGCCCTCGGAGGACAGAAGAGACTGTCAGATCCCCTGGAACTGGAGTTATGGACAGTTGTTAACTGCCATGTGGGTGCTGGGATCCAAACCTGGGTCTTCTGCAAGAATAACCAGTGTTCTTAACTGCTGAGCTATCTCTCTAGCCCTGGTTGTACAATATTTTAAATATGCTATTTGAAACATATTAATTTACTCCATAATGTTGCATAAGAGCTCAGACAGAAGGAACAATATTTATATCACTATAAGTATGCTATAGTAATATTATATTTCAGAAGGTAAAACATTTAAAACATATTAGTCTGACAACCCTATCTCAGTTTCCAAACATAAGATGTTAAAATAAGTTTTTTAAGTAAATGGAAATGTGCAAAGATGTTTGCAAAAAGACACTATAAATCATTGATGACAGTATAATTTTTTCTTCTTACTTTTAGGGTTGCTGGAGAAAAATAACTATTGATGACTTCCTGCCGTTTGATGAAGATAATAATATGTTGCTTCCAGCTACAACCTATGGCATTGAACTCTGGCCAATGCTCCTGTCAAAAGCTATCATTAAGCTGGCAAACATTGAGTATGTAGTGACAAATTATCACTCATTTGTGTGAAAACAAAACAGCAAACAACAGCAACTATAGATCCATGCTGACTGTCTTTATTTTAAAAATTAATTCAAAGGAATCTTTCCTTCCAAACATGTAAATCTTTAAGTATGAAAATTAATGTGCCAAAGCCACTAATTTGAGTATTGGGTTAACCAACTAAAAGACAAAATTATTCCTTAATTTTAAAATACTTAAAAATTATTGCATAACCAATACTTTCTTGCTAGGAGTAGAAAGTGGATCATAGAAAATACATCAGAGATGAATTGATTTTTAGGAGAAAATGTTAAATCATTTAAATACTGAATGGTGTACACTAAGATCCACTTAAAATTTTAGAATCTGTATAGGTAGCAACAATGTATAAAACTGAAAAAGGCCTGGACTCTTCAGAATGATGGCAGTGCTTCATGCTTTTGGTGATATTGACCACTTGATACATTCATGGTAAAAACTATTCATTTATTTCAGTGTTTGCAAAATCTGCTTGTGTTTATATGCCTGAATGACATATGCACTCAGAATATACCAGACAAGCCTACTAACTCCTATAGGACAAGGTTTTCTTCCCTTCTGGTCCTAGCAACATGACTCAGCATGTAAACAAGTCTCAGATGCCGGAGTTGGAAGCTCATGGCAACTGTTGAGAATTGCTCAGTGGGAGTGTCCTCACATACTACACAGGCCTGGATTTCATACCCTCCTGCAGTGCATCAGAGCAGCTCCACATTCCATAGAGTACATCCCCATGCCTTACCAGACCCTGTCAGCCCTGTGCTCCAATCTCAGCCCCTCCGCTCTGTGGATATGCTTTTGGCTCAGCTTCTTTTTCTCTCCCAAGGCTACACAGCAAAACAGCCTCTGCCCTGCCACCCTCCTCACATCTCTTGTCTCTTCTAACCCTCGATTTCTTTTTTGTTGTTGTTGTTGTTGTTGTTTGTTTTGTTTTGTTTTTGAGATAGGGTCTCCCTGCAGCCTCAGCTGGCCTGGAACTCACTATGTAGACCAGGCAGGCCTTGATCAGAATGATGGCAGTGCTTCATGCTTTTGGTGATATTGACCACTTGATACATTCATGGTAAAAACTATTCATTTATTTCAGTGTTTGCAAAATCTGCTTGTGTTTATATGCCTGAATGACATATGCACTCAGAATATACCAGACAAGCCTACTAACTCCTATAGGACAAGGTTTTCTTCCCTTCTGGTCCTAGCAACATGACTCAGCATGTAAACAAGTCTCAGATGCCGGAGTTGGAAGCTCATGGCAACTGTTGAGAATTGCTCAGTGGGAGTGTCCTCACATACTACACAGGCCTGGATTTCATACCCTCCTGCAGTGCATCAGAGCAGCTCCACATTCCATAGAGTACATCCCCATGCCTTACCAGACCCTGTCAGCCCTGTGCTCCAATCTCAGCCCCTCCGCTCTGTGGATATGCTTTTGGCTCAGCTTCTTTTTCTCTCCCAAGGCTACACAGCAAAACAGCCTCTGCCCTGCCACCCTCCTCACATCTCTTGTCTCTTCTAACCCTCGATTTCTTTTTTGTTGTTGTTGTTGTTGTTGTTTGTTTTGTTTTGTTTTTGAGATAGGGTCTCCCTGCAGCCTCAGCTGGCCTGGAACTCACTATGTAGACCAGGCAGGCCTTGATCTCACAGAGATCCACCTGCCTCTGTCTCCCGAGTGCTGGGACTACAGGCATGCGCCACCTCACCCGGTTATAACCCTCAATTTCTACTGAGAATTTGTTTCACCAGCTTTCAGCCCTGGTGATTTTTGTAAAACTTTATCCTGGGTTTTTTATTTTTACTTTTTAGGTAGCTGAATACTATTATGTCATCCCAATGGTAACAGCTATGTTTGTTTATTTAGGAAAAAAATAAGTATAATGCTATAAATGTTCTTAACTGAGCTGCAAAACTAGTGAAGCATTGAGTTAGATGACCTGGATACCTGGAGCAGTGTTCATCTTTCTTAAAGCCAGAGTTCAGTAGAATTTACTAACGTGAGTGAAAGCATTATTCCTTAAAAACAAGTGACTAGGCAAAGCCAGCTTGAAAATAAAAGACTAAGCAAAGTATAGCATAATAATGTATTTCTTATTTCCAATGGAAACTTGCCCTACATGATACCATTTATATTTTTCTATAAATTCATCTCAGATTTGATTTTATATGTGAGGCTTAGCTTTCTACAAAGAAACATGATATATAGTAGTTACATAAATATCATTGTGAAATATGGAAAAAAAGAGCAATATTTCTATAAGGTTTGCAAAGACACTCATAAAATGGAATTATCAGGAGTTCAGGCTAGAGTATGAACTACATCAGCAGGTTTGTATTGTCCTTGAAAACTATGGAGACATAAGAATTCATAATCCATAAGAATTCCAGACATAAGAATTAAGCCAGTACAAATTCATTAACAATGGGCTACATGACTGACATGGTATGGCTTCTTTAGAAGAAAAGGACACTTGTGTTGTATGTTTGTCAGTCAGTGCCATTGGCACCAGCCCTGACACTACCTAGAGTGTGCCATCACTCTGGGATGGAAGCGAGCCATGGAATTTCCGTACATAGACTGATGTACATGCAAGTACGCTGACTACCATAGAGAAGCTGACATGGTCCAAAGCCAGGCAGTTGTGTTTAGTTAAGCACAACCTCTGACTTTATGTCATGCTGGCAGTCTACCCTTTTACAGGGTGGACCAGCTATTTCTGGTTTCTCCACAGTTGTTTAAGAGTTTCACTGAGGATTCCTGGCTCATCTTAAACTGCAATGGAAGAGACTGAACACACAGCCTCATGGGCATCTTGAAAAAATTGCTGAAATTGGAACAGTGAAAGACTTTGGTTGGCTTCCAAAAAGAACCAATCACATATCGAATATATGTGCTAGTTTGCTTTTCTATTGCTGTGATAAAACACTATGACCAAAGCCAACTTGCGGGAGGAAAGGGTTTATTTCAACTCCCAACTCCCAGATCATAGATCATCACTGAGGGAAGTCAGGACATGAACCTGGAGGCAGGAACACTGAAGCACAGATCAAGGAGGAATACTGCTTACCGGCTTGCTCCTCTGGCCTGTGCTCAGCCTGCTTTCTTTTTTTAAATATTTTATTTATTATTTTTATTTTGTGTATGTGTGTATTGCCTGCATGTAGGTAAGTGTACCCATGATGTAGGTAAGTGTACCTGTGTCGTGCAATGCCTGTGGAGGACAGAAGAAGCTGTTGGATCCCCTGGAACTGGAGTTACAGACAGATGTCAGCTGTCATGTGGGTGCTGGGATTTGAACCCAGGTCTTCTGTAAGAAAGTGTTCTGAATCACTGAGCCATCTCTCCAGCCCCCTCATCCTGCTTTCTTATACAACCCAGGACCACCTGCCCAGGGGTGGCACTGCTCACAATGGGCTGGGCCCTCCCATATGAGCCAGCAATGAAGAAAATCCTTCACAGACACAGACACAGGCCAATCCAATGGAGACAATGCCTCAGCTGAAGTTCCTTCCTCCCAGGTGTGTCAAGTGGACAACTGAAGCTGTCCAGAACAACATCTAAATGATTTGCTCTTTGCTGGACATTTTTAAATATGTAATATGAATGCTTTATGTATATAAAATTAATGTTAACTTTAGACCTTTTAAAGATATAGCTTATAATAAATATGAGAGCCTTTTTCAAAAGAAAAGTAGATAAAAATAAAAGAAGCATATATGCATGCTTTTAAAATACATTTGAAACTTTAGTATTGGATCTATTTCAGTGTTTGTAACAAACTAAAGCATCTGGATACTGAGGCAGCATTCTCTCAGCATGCTCCCCTACATTGCTCTCTGATCAATCATTATGATCCCCTGCATTAATTACTAGGTTGGTATGCAGAGTGATTCCTAGTCCTTGTTTATTGCTACATTTCTGAATGTTAATAACTAAAGCATTGTGCATTTCCTTTTTAGCATCCATATAGCACAGAGGAGAGAGCTGGGAGAATTCACGGTTATCCATGCGCTCACAGGGTGGTTACCTGAAGTCATTCCTGTTCAGTAGGTTTTGTTTTTAAGCATTTATTTATGTTGGGATGGGTGTATCACAAGGACAACTCATAAGAGTTCACTGACCCCTTCTACTGCATGGATTTCAGGGATCTGATTCAGATGATCAAGATTTAGAATCAAGCATCTTTTACCTGCTGAGCCATCTCCCTGGCTCCTCTTCATTAGGTTTAAAGAAGAGGTTTAGGTTGTTCGTATTATTTTTTCTTTCTTTTCAACGTTTCTTTGAGATGTTCTTCAAGAAAATTTCAAGGATGGTCGTTGTAAAAAGAGTTTGGGAGAACAGCATTTTATTTAAATTTAAATTTATTTTATATTTAAATTTCTCTAGAATTTTAGTGTAAATTTTTCTTCCTTAAAAAGAATAACCCACTAGGTTCTTTGTTGAAATTGATGAAAGACAGATCAATTATAAAACAAGCAAACAAACAGAAGTAAAATCTGCTTGTACGTACATGCCTGTGTGGCTTATGTACCTAGAATACACAAGGCAAGTCTACTACATCCTCCAGACAAGGTTTTCTTCCATTCTGGACCTAGCAATATAATTCACAATGCAAGCAAGGCTCAGATGCCCAAGTTGGAAGCACATGGCAACTGTACAGCATTGCTCAGTTAGGAGCATCTTCATACACTGCACAGGCCTGGATTTCATACCCTCCTGCAGTGTGTCATAGCAACTCTACATTCAACAGAGCATGCCCCATGCCTTAACAGACCTTGTCAGCCCTGTGCTCAAAGCTCATCCCCTCCCTTTCTGTTAGAAGCATGGCTTTTTGACATGTGTATTTCACAAATACATGGGAGATACTCGAGTTCTCAAAGAGGTAATTCTGAATTTAAGCTTCTATAGCATCTTCAACATAGAACAGTGCATTGTTAGAGAAGAGGCAAGACAAATGAAAAAGACTGAGTCCCTACGTGTGGCAACTGTGGGAAGGCAAATAGATGTCCTGAGACGGCTGATTACTACGGTTTGCTCTGTAGATCACTCTGTCGTCTCCAGACCCATACAGTCCACGTTGTCTTCAGTGGTTAACCTTTGCCTGATATGCTTAGCACAGTAATTTTGAATAACTGTCATAGAGTATGTTCTCAATACATGTGTGCTGAATTAGTAATCTAGAATATATTTCCAAAGACTATACTAACAGTGTGCAAATGATTCTTTGGGATCTCAAAGCAGAAGCTTACAGCTTTCTTGCCCCTGAAATGATGCTTGTGCTGACTTCAAAGGATAAGCTGATTAATGTGGGAAAACCAAATCAGAGCAGACAAAACAGAGAGGAAGTGGGACAGACAGAGTAAAACTCCAGAAAAGCATGTGGTTCAATAAAATGGGATTGTGTGCTAGTGAATTCCAAAAGAACCAATAGGCCAGAGGGTGGAGGGAAACAGGAGTCTGATGGAATAAGCCTTTGATATCATGTTAAAAAATTCAGTATTCTTAGAGGAAAAGGATGTCATTGGGGACTGTCAGATTTGTGATTTCACTAGGTGACTCAAATCAGTATAGCAAGTGGCAGGCCTAGAGAAGTATAGCAGAGGGACTTTCTAGAGACTTCTATAGAGGAAACAACCTTGACTATGCATCAACAGGAGTCAGAGGGACATTGTGTTGAAATTTTTTATTTAAAGGCTTGACTTTTTGTTGGGGGGCTTGAGTGCTTAGTTGTGCTGGGTAGCTTTAGTGTCAACTTGACACTCCTGAACTGAGGGAGCCTCAATTGGGGAATTGACCCCATTGGATTGGCCTGTGGCCATGCATGATTAAAAGCACTAGCCTCTCTTGTGGAGGGCATGGCCTTGGTTCCTAGCACCCAATTGGTGGCTAGTAACATCCGTAACTTCAGTTCTGGGGAATCTAATGCCCTCTTCTGGCTTTCATGGGCATTGCATGACTTGGATATACTTAAATGTTTGCAAAACAGTCATACATATTAAATAAATGAAAAAAAGATGTTAAAATTGTCAGAGAGTAAATTCTGTAATGACAGTCAAAACAGAGAAAAAGTTCTATTATAGAAGCTCAGGGAGCAGGTAAAAGACAATAACAGACCCCTTCCCCAGGGAAGCCACATCCCTCGAGGATTTTTGCAGGGGAACTAGCCCTTCAGTGTTTGCTCAAACACACACACACACACACACACACACACACACACACACACACATTTCCCAGTCATGGTTTTAACATGTCTGTCTCCCGCCAGCCTGAATTATTCAAGGTTTAGTTTTCTTTGTATCTGCAAAGCCTGGCACATTGCAGGTACTAAATAAAAACATGTTCAATGAATAAATGTATAATAGTTTTTAAATTAAAATTTGATATAATAGTTGGATTTAGTTATGCAAGAGCAAGCATAATTAGTCTATCAATAATTTCTGGATGTCAAGTAGAAAAACATCATTTGGAAATTAATGTCAATGTCTTCTCTTTAAGCCCAGGGTATACTGATAGAATTTGGGAACTCTTAAAAGACATACTGCCTGAGTTTAAGCTAACAGAAGAGCTCAGCTCTGAGAGCAAAATAGCAGTGCTAGACAACAAACTGAAAGAAGCTGGAAAAGAGATGAAAGACAGAAAGGAAGGGAAGGACTTGAAGGATTTCAAAGCCGAAACTTCCTTAACAACCTTGAAGGTTCCAGAGAAAAGCGATAAACTTCCAAAGGGTAAGACAATTCACCGCAAGAAGTTATCCAACATGCACGTTGCATGTAGATGCTTGACAGCCCCTGTTGAGGGTAATAATGCTACCTTTCCTTATGTCTTTCAAAACAGCTATGGGATTTTGAATTTTTTTTCCTTCTTTGGACTTTATCACTGATAGTGGTGCTGACTATATGTGATTATTATCATATACCTTGCTTTCTTTGCAAATCAAAGGCAATTCTCGACTTTGATGGTATTAAATCATTACAGTGTTAGCATAGGAAGAGACACTGAAGTCAAAGCCTCTATTAAGATATCTCTTTCATATTTATATGCAGAGTGGGTTGGATGAAAGCAACAAAGTAAAAGACATATCTTGTAGTTTTCAGAGAATGTGATATGAACATGAATTACAGTATGATTCTCTAAACATTAGTCTAAGGTACAGTTTCAAATCTGAGGGAAAATTCAAATTATTTTACAAAGTGTATAATTATTTCAGTTCTCAAGATGAAATTTTGACTACATAATTTACTAAATAATCTGTATCCACATAAATATTTTATAGTTATGTAAATGAACAAAATACTTGTAACATAAAATTGAATCTACTAAATTTCTCTGTATGCCTTGGGGGTATCTAAAATAAGCCTTCAAACATTTATGGTTTATGACTGGGGACAGAGACCAGAGGATCACAAATTCCAGGCCAGCCTGAGCTACATAGTGAGACTCTGTTTTAAGAATGCAAGGGCTGGATTTATAGCTCAGTGTAACAGTACTTGCCCTGCAGAGGCAAGGTCTTAAGTTTGATCCCAAACTCTAAAAAGGAAAAATAATAAAAAATCATATCTGCCAGTATTTCCCACCATGTATTATACAGAAAGTTTTACTTTAGATCTTTTGCAACAATATATCACCATCAAATGTATGAGCAATGTCTGCCTACACAGGACCATCTTGAAAAATAAATATGAGTGGATTCCTTTTTCAGTTTTATTAATAGTTTTCTTCTAGAAGCCCTTTTTCATGTCTCACAAATTAGCATCCAGGCATCGAGCCATTGATATTCACCCAAATGTGCTTTTTGCTGAGAAAAGGTAAGGACAGTTTTCAAGGAATTGGTGATCAGTTTGGTAAATAGAAACAGATGTGAAACAACCCACCTTCTGGACCTTAAGGTCTAGTGGGAAACGCTGATTAATAATGTGAAAATGTGTAACCACACACTCAAATATGAGCTGTGAAGGGAAATACAGGAAGCTGTGGCCAGTAGTATGGGAGCCTGCTCTTGTTTGCAAAGATGACTGGAAATTACCTAGAGGAAGGAGCAGACTGTGGAGAGAACACCAAGGGAACAGCAGGTAGAGAGTTAGGAGATGATCGAGCGGTGGCGGTGTACTGTGGGCAGGATGTGAGGTGTGTTGAGCTGAAGGGGAGGAGAAAAAGTACATCTGGTTGAGAGGAGCCTGAAGGAAGAGGGAGTGACTGGACCTTCAGGGTCATTTTGGGATTACTGATCTTCATTGTTACTGACAGGAAATGAAGAATTTAAATCGAAAGCAAGATCTGAATTTCTTTTTCAAAAGATGGCTTTGACATTGCTAAGGAGAGAATTTTGGGGTGCCTGGCTGGAGGGAATCAGACAGGAAATTGTGGGCAGATGTAGAAAAACCAGTTTGGCGACTGTCAAATCAACTCACGTTAGAGAGGACAGTGTTTTGGAATAGGGAATGATGTGCAGGTCTCAGTGGAGAGACCCATAAGATGACTGACGAGAAAAATCTAAAAAGTGGCAGAACTTCATTTAGATAATTTATGAAATTCTGAGTTGCAAAACTAGACAGAGGGCGATATCTACCAGGAGTGATCAGAGAATGATTTTTGACCATATTGAATCTGAAGTGTCTTGAAGACAATCAAGTGAGTTTTTCATATCAAAAGTCTCAGACTGGCAACATGCTTTGGGGAGATATCGGCAGGTACACGGTGACATTCTCAAAGAGACAGCACAGACTGACAATAGAAACAGAGAATGAACCTGAGTCAAGGAGAAAAGATTCGTTCAGGAATAAGAAAGAGTGTATGAAATATTGTAAAGAGATAAACTGTCATGGGAACTTCAATCTCTTCATTAGAGGGTTGTATATGGAGGTCAGCAGATACTGGAGAGTGGTAAATGTGGAAAGTTTATAGAAGAGAGTTAAGAAGTTAAGAAGGAAGAAATATAATGTATGGTCAACCCTATAAGAAATTGGCCCTGAAGTGCAGCACAGTAATAAACTGGAAGCTGACTATGATTAATGTGGGATACAGGCAGAACACGTATTTGTTAATCTAGGAAAGGAGAACTCAACAGTTCTAAGGGGTGATTGGGAAGATTGTCCAGCTTTAAGGAGAGCAATAGTGTTTGTTTTCTGAGAAGGTAAGAAGAGCAAGATTCACAGTCCACTGGAGGGATTGACCCAGTCCTGGAGAACAATGGATCCTCCATTCTAATGGGTGGACATGGGCCATGGAGCCCTGGGATGAATGGGAACAGGTGTAGGTAAGTAGAAACATTTGGTTGGGAAGAGGTTGAGGATTTCTGACAACAGATTCATATGTTCTCTGTTTATAGGCAGTGTAGCCATGACCTGAGAGTGAGGTTGAGATAGAAAGGCAGACTCGTAGAAATTTTAAAACGATGTGGTGAGGTTTATAGGGAAGAAGAATTGCCAGTATGACTTGATTGTCAAGTTTGTTTAGAGTGAAATTTTACAAAAAAAACATTAAATTAAATGACAGATCAATAGCTATATTGGGAATCAAGAGTACTGGCTGCTCTTGCAGAGGACCTGGGTTTGGTTCCCAGCACTCACATGGCAGCTAACAATCATCTGTAAGTCCAGTTCTAGGGGATTCGATGCCTTCTTCTGGCCTCTGCAGGCATTGTAGGACACAGATGCACTTACAAACATGCAGGCATAACATCAATACACATAAAATAAATAAACAAATAAAAAAATACTTATATGCCATACACATTGCCAAATTCAATAGCCTAATTTTTTGTAGGATATATTATTTATAAATCAAATTTTAAATGTTTATTTGAAGACAAAATTGTTTCAAAATTATAAATGAAACCACATATTGCTAACCAAAATTAATTTAATTGAATTAAATTAATAATTATACAAATTAATCATTGTTAACTAGTTTTTCATACTTACATTTCTCAATGAGACATCTCAGTCTATACTTTTATCTTTGCTTTTCTATAGGACATATTTTAAATCTACAAATACTCTGAACAGGCTGATTTTTGATGCTAAAAAATGTTAAAACTAGTTGAGGTCAGACTTTTTATTGTTGCAAATCTCTAAAAAAAATAAGTGATGCAAGCAACAGGAAGAAGAAAATCCTGGAGGATTTGTTTTAATTAAGAGAACGTCTTTCATATAATGTGTATATAAATGAGGATTCAAATGATGAGGTCAGTTCTAGAGAGACGATTTTTCTTGCATAAGCCTTGACAGAAAAACAAGGCTGGTTTGTGAGTGTAGTTGGATTTCAGTCCCACAAAGGGAAGTTTTGGGGAAAAAAATGGTAGTTTGCTTTGAGGAAGACCCTGAGTAAGAAAGATCTTAGAAGGTTCCATCTAGATAGGACTCAACTTTTAACACATGCTTTACTCTTTTCTGTTTCATTTTTAAAATGAGACAATTAGCTTGGCATGATTGCATATAAATAAAATACACAAGGGACTGGGGAGCTATCTCCATGAATAAGAGCACTTATTGCACAGCCATAAGGACCTGAGTTCTGATCCCCAGTACCCACGTAAAAGCTGCTGTGGTTGGCTTTTTGTAACCCAGAGCTGTGGGGGGCAAACAGGAGGATCTCTGGGACTCACTAGCTGAATAGCCAAAAAAGCAAGCTCCAGGGTCAGTGGGAGACCCTGTCTCAAGGAAATAAGGTGAAGACTGAAAGGATGAAACACTCAACATCCTCCTCTGGTCTCTGCACCTCATGGTATTGGTATATGCTCCCATACACACACATGCATGTATACCATGCACATTCATGCACATGCAAACATATTAAAAAAATTATCTCCATGAAACATTTAACAATATATTTTGATTTAGTTATTATCTGTAATAATAACTAATCCTGCTTAGTTTTCACAGTACATCTTAATTTTCAGATTTTTTTTCCTTTAGTTTTATTGTGATGTTTCTAACTGGAGGAGATGATATTTTGGGGGAAATTAAGGATACACATTAACATTTAAATAATACTATTGTTCTGGCCTTCTTACAACACAATTGCTGATATGTAGCATAGTTTGAGGTTGATTAGTTAAAAGATTTATCATTTTTTTTAATGTGTTGGAGAAAGCAGATGCAAAAGACCTTGGGAAGAAGAAGAATAAAGATGGAGAAAAGGACAAGGAGAAGGAAAGATTCAAATTTTCACTCCATGGTTCGAGACCCTCATCAGATGTACAGTACTCTATGCAGTCCCTATCAGATTGTAAGCGCTCAGTCTCTTCAGTAACTATCCTAGTTGTTACCTAAACTGCTGGAAAGATGTTGGAATGTAGAAGTACATTTTCTCTTTTGAAATCTCTGAGTAAGCATATTCAAGATTTCCCACAAACATTGGGTCCTCAGCATAATTGATGGGTTTGTGTTTGTGTTGTGCAACAACATAGAAAGCTGCTATTATCCATTTTCATATATTTCTCAGAAAAATTCACAGAGTTCGAATTTTTCACCCAAATTCATATAAATTCAGTTGCTTATGAGTATCCATTGCCAGCCAGCAAGCCAGACAGAAGACTGAACACAGTCTTCTGGGATGTGATCAGTCACACTGGGATGCTACTTATTTTATTGTTTATAACAATATAAAGCAAGAGACTCTAGACACAGTTACTGTTTATACCATAGTCCTGACATACAACTTTTTTTGTGCATCACTGACTGGATAAGCGTAGAAGATCTATTTACGTAATCCCGTTCCATAATGGTCATGGCTTTTTATGAAAACGCCCAGGTTTCTATCACTATTACTTAGCATTACATTGCAGAGCAATTTTTTTAGTTCATTTTAATATGTAATACATATATTAAACATGTACTGTATATGTTTAGATGGATACTGTATATGTCAGACTAATCAAGAGGAATGTTGAAATAACTCTTCTGAAATGTTATAGTGTCACGTTGGGTCATCTGTCACAGTGCTGCAAGAATGTTGGCGACAGAGTTCAGCTCATCTGTCATTGCATGGGGAAAACATGTCCATTTACCTCTGCCATTGTGAATTATCTGGTCTGTTTTCATTTTGTCTTCTTTCTTACTATATTATGATGATTGATATGAAGATACATCAGGAGCAATTACGGCCTCAGATTGTTTTTATTTCCTGAAACACATCTAGGGATGTGGAAAAGTCACTAATTACTGTAGTTTTGATTCCATATTAAAAATTGCTTTCTTGTGTTGATGCCTTAAGCAGCATGTATCTAATCGTGGGCAATGTCACATCAGCACAGATTCTGATGATGTTTTATCTTTGAAAAATGGTCTAAACTTTGCCCCTTGCTTTTGTTTCTTTGTGAAAATAAAGATAATGATACATTTTGGTTCTTCATGATTAAGATCAGTCTCAGTATATGGAATGACTTGGGTTTAGACTCTGGGTCCTGAAGTCAGATCTCTGCTTCAGCACTAAGCCTATGAATATCCAGCAAGCAATCCCACCTCTTGGAAATCAGGGCCCCTCTCCATACACCACCATCACAGCATCTGAGTTCCTCTCAGAATTAAGAATTGAAGTCCAGGGACTGGAGAGATGGCTCAGCAGTTAACAGCACTAGCTTCTCTTGCAGAAGACCTGGGTTCGGTTCACAGCACCCACATGGTGGTTAACCACTGTCTAACTTCAGTTCCAGGAAATCTGATGCCCTCTTCTGACCTCCAAGAACACTGCACAACTCAGGTGCACTAACATACATGTAGGCAATACATGTATGTGTACTCATACACATAAAAAATATTTTAAAAGAACTAAAGTTCAAATAATGAACCTCTTGGTGCCATATTCTTGAGTACTTATAGATGAATATTTTGTTAATTTTTAAATATGCTTAGGATAAAACACCATGATAGAATGAACTCTCAGGATTTATTTCATCTGCCATAAGTAAAAGAGAGTGCCCACGTGGATCACCTTTCTCCATGCATTTAAATTGAGGTAGATTTTGAACATCTATTTCTCGCCATTGGCTGCATTAGTTTTATTTATAATAGGTTATGAATGGACCCTAATAGACTTAAAAGATAACTGCTTTGCAGTTCAAACTTCTATGAAAAAATGACATGATTTATTTGTATCTGATTTGTCATTAAAATATGTTATAGCAGCTCTGAAAGACATGGACAACTTATTATAAAAGATCTATGTTTTATTAACTTTCTGAATGTAGTATCACAGCTGCCACTAGAATAAAATGACATTCGCAGTTTTAACATTCCATAAAGAGATAAAGTAACAGAAGTTATATCTATATTTAAGCATATTTTTCATGTATATGAATATATTTACATTTCTATAATATCTACTAATAATCTAGTAGTATATATTTAAGGTTTTTTTTCCTCTCTCTATTTTGTTATTTTCAAAGTAAGTGTAAATTTCTTTTTTCCCAATTATATGAAATCTAAGATTAGTATTTATGATTGTCAGGAACTCTTCTGAATATCTTTTAAGAGAATCATGCCCCCTTCATCCTAGACACCTTTATCTGTGTGAATTCTCAAGTTCTATACCAGTAGACAGGAAAACAGGTGGGGGTGGTTTGCAGCTGCAAAATTTTTAAGGACCAAATTGACTGTATGTGCTTCATTTCTGTTCATTCTCCATGACACCTGGAGTCCACAGCCACAGCTAACTAAGTTGGGAACTATAGTCTAGCTGTGTGTTTCAGAGAAAGAGGGCTCCCTCTGGTGGGGGATAGCCAGTTTTGAATCATGACCCAAACTACTATCTAGTAAGTATATCTAGTTCAGATTCCAAGATCTCTAAGACGTGTGCATGCACACACATGCGCACACCCACACATAATTGCTCATGAAACCTTGAAGACAGAGTATGTGCCACATAAGTTCCTATTCCTAAAAGGAAACAAATCACGCACTATAATCGCTGGTCATTACCAATTGTAAAATTACTCTGAGAGAGCCTCGGGTGTGCAGACCTTTGTCCCAGCCCATGGGAGGCCCATTTGCATGGGCTGTGATCTCTAGAAACAACTCCAAAAGAGTAGATAGTGGGTAGTTTATGAAACCAGGAAGTTGGTCTTCAGAATTCACTCTGTTGATTACTGTCTTATACTTCCCCTCAATATTCTTGGTATTACAAAATTTAAATTTATTTTCCAAACAACTAAATTTAAAAGGTAACTTAAAAATAAACTTGGATTCGAATTGTGACATTAATTAAAAGCACCTAGCTTTTAGAAGTATGAATAAATCAGACTCTTCTAATAGCTGAGAAAAAAAAGTGATCAGAAATATTAGAGATTTGAATTTTGACCTAAACTTACTAACTACAGAATAACTTAGAATTTTCAACTTAGTAGCAGTTTTAAAATGTGTTGCAAAGGAGCAAAAGTCAGTAAGACTAGAGCATGACTTGGTGGAACCATAAGGTGGCTATTTTATGAGTGTGAGAATATTTCCAGCTTTCATAATTTCCTCCTTCTCCCCAAGAGCACAGTTATGCTTTGGTTTCTCTGAATCTTTGGAAGTAAAATGTAGCCTGTTCCTTTGCTATAACCCATAACACATGAGCATGAATTGTGTGTCCCACCTCCAGCTGATCCATGAAATGCTCCCATGCTCACTTTTCCTTTTGTTAGCCTGGCACAGTGGAGGACATAGTGCTAAAGGTGACAGAGTCAGAGGTGGAAGGAGGAAGAAGCAGTGAATGACTGGGTGGAAATCTGCCTGTAGGTCCACAATATCCATTTCATAGTATATACAGGCAAAAGCAACTCACAGCACATATCAAGTTCTATATATCTTAGTGTTTATTCCAGCAGCTGGAACCACTTAAGGATATATAAACTATTGCCAAGATCAGAGTACTAGCTGCAAGCTGAAAAAATGTATGGGTCCTGCATAGCAGCAGGGTATAAGTAAATATCCCAAGGCTAAGGAAACCTATACCTTACACCCAGTAAAACTGGAAGCTGTCACACCTTGTAAAGTAGCCATGCAGTTGGTGATCCTAAATCTTAGTAATAAGTGGTAGAGTATCTACTAACGTACACAGTGTTTATTTATAGTACCTGCTTTCAGCTCAGACAAGAAGTATCTGTTTTTCCAAAATACAAGAAAAAACAGAGAAATGCCAGAGATCAAAGAACTACAAGATTAAGAAGTCTTTATTTTTAAAAATTATTATTATTTTCATTTTATGCCTATGAGTGTATTGTCTGCATGTTTGTACTTAAATGTACCCATGTCGTGCAATGCCTGCAGAGGTCAGAAAAGGATCGGATCTCCTGGAACTGGAGTTTCAGAGGGTTGTTTGCCACCATGTGGGTGCTGAAAACTGAACCCAGGTCCTCTGCAAGAGCAGTCAGTGCCCTTAATTGCTGAGACATCTCTCCAGCCCCAAGAAGCCTATTTCTTTTTTAGTAGAATATTTTATTTATTATTTTCTTATTTTATGTGTATGTATGTATTGCCTGCAGATAAGTGCACCCATGTTGTGCAATGCCCACAGAAGACAGAAGAAGCTGTCGGATCCCCTGGAACTGGAGTTATGGACAGTTGTTAGCTGCCATGTGGGTGCTGGGATTTGAACCCGGGTCTTCTGCAAGAACAGTCAGTGTTCTTAACCACTGAGCCATCTCTGCAGCCCAAGAAGTCTATTTCTTGACCACAAATAACTTTAAGATGTCCTTAAAATTTTGACCAGTACAACTTCTTAACCAGTTTACTTGTCTTGTGTCAGAGATTAACTGTGCACCCTTATTCTTTGTTATATGGAACTGACTGAATCTAAATAGGTTAGAAGACTACAATGTTTTCTTCATTTTAAGATTACAAATATTTGGATAATGTATTTGTGTGTGTGTATGTGCATGCTCACACATGTGCATGCACAAGCATGTTCCACAGCATGCATGTAGAGGTCAAAGGACAACTTGTAGGAGTCAGTTCTCTCCTTTCCCAATTTGGTTCCCAGAGACCAAACTCAGTTCATCAGGCTGGGTGGCAAACTCCTTTACCCACTGAGCCATCTCAAAGGCCCTCAGGCTATGATGTCTTTAAAGCACTTGCACTAAGACATTTTTAAAGAGGGAACTTCTTTTTTTTTTTTTTAAAGTTAGCATGCAAAGTCATGGTTTTCGCTATGGCATTTTCAGACACACGTGTCAGTGTTCTTTGTTTTGGTTCATCCTCCCCTCTCACTGGCCTCTTCTCTTCCCCACCCCTGCTTCCCCCTTTGGCTGGTTTCCTGCCTTCTCCTTTCATATACATTTCTGCATTCCATTATCCTCTCTCCCCGCGTTCTTAAGATCTGTCTTTCTGCCCTCTCATAACCCCCTTCCTAATTTCATGACAAACATACCCATACACACATGCATCATTTCAAATCCAACTTCTACATGTGTGTACTAAGGTATTTTAAACCCCGCATAAAAAAATCTTTTGTTGTCCAGCTGTGTGCCACATTGTAGACATTTTAGTGGAAAGTGGCCTGACAAGCATTCTGGCCAACTACCTTTTTAGCTATTACCATAGAGAACAGTTGATAAAAAAGAATTGTCAGAGAGACCAGCCATCTCATTACACTTACATTTCCTACACCTTACACTTCTGGATATATTACTTAATCTACCTAAAAATTGTTGTTCACAGAACTTATTTCATAGAGTTTGTATGAGAATCGACTCCTGTAACATACCGAGGACAGCGTTTAACATAGAGGAAGCATTCAATAAAAGCCATTCTAACAAAATGACTAAATATCACACCTGAAGACAGATGTATAAGAAATTTGTAGTAGTTTTGTAATGATTTGGAGCTCATATCATGGTAAATCAATATTTCAAGATGAACTTGTTATTTATGAAGGCAATAAATATTGAACAGAGAACAAATCAATAATAAAAGTGATATTTAAGTAATTTTATGTACTTTATAGCAGTGGCTTCTGATATATCATTATAGGAAACAAAAAGAACTTCATCCCGTCTAAAATGGGACATATAAATCATACTGATACAGCAAAATCGTCTAGGCAATAAAACACATGTAACTAATATGGCAGTTTTAGCATGTGGAAGAAGGGTAAATACTGCAAGAATTTTGTTCCACTTTTTGAGCAGGAATATTTTAAAGACCATTTTAAAGGTTGAGATTTTAAATGTCACCTCCTAACCCTAAAGTGAGACCCCTCTCCTTTAATTGTAAAGAGTTTAGAAGTCTGCATGACATTAAAGCCCTTTGGCAGAGTACATAATTTCTAAAACTTAAGTACTTAAATTTTAAAAGTTTTAGGAATTCCAGGCACTGTAGTAGATGCCTGTAACCTCAGTGTTTGGAAGGCTGATGCAGAAGGATCATAGAGAGTTCACTGTCAGCCTGGGCTGCATAGCAAGTTTCAGGCCAGCTTTAGGCTCATCTGAGGCCCTGTCTTACAAAACGTAAAAAGAAAAGAAGTTTTTTATAGGAATGACATCCACAGTTCCAGTGTCTAAAGTTCAAAATCGGAATATAGTTTTTATCAAAATACTTTTATACTTAAAATTTTTAATATAAAAATTTAGAAGAGAATTAATGTGAAGGTTGATTTTATGTGTCTTCACTGAGCCCCTGGGTACTCAGAAATCTGGGCAAACATCATGTGAAGATGATTTTTGGATGGCAATATTCAGATCAATAGGCAGAGCGAAGCAGCTCACCCTCTCTCCTGTGAATGAACTTTATCCAGTTAGTTGAACACTAAATATGAAACACTGATCCTCCTCGCTTGAGTGCCTGCAGACTCATACTGAAACTCAGATCGGAGCCTGTTGGTCTTCAGAGAGGAACTAACCATTGCTTCTCCCAGATTTCCCTGTACATCTTATAATAATCATGTGAGCTGATTCCTAATAATAGGTCTATTTTCATATTGGCTTTGTTTCTCTAGTTAGATTGGATTAATACCAATATTGGCACCATAACACAGTATGTTGCTATAACAAATACTAAAAATTAGAAGGATGACTTTAGAACTGAGTGGCACATTGATGCTTAGCAGAGTTTTGTGTACACTAGAAAAAGCCTGGATGGCCTGTTGGAAAGAACATATATGTAAGATGTGCTGCTGGCAGGGTCAAAGGGTAACGGGGACAGTGTCCTTGGAAACTGGAAGAAAGACAATCCTTGTAAACTGATAGAGACTGCCTGAAGGGTCTCTAGTGTTTTGTAGAGGGTAGAACCTGTGAGCCATGACATTGAGTGTTTATTTACCTGAGGTGGTTTCTCTGCAGTGTTCAAGGTGAGGCTTAACTTCTTACTATGTATAGTAAAAAGAAATAAGGGAGGTGGATGGATGGAGTTGTGAAATAGAAAGAGAACTGGCAAGTTAGAAAAATCCTCAGTCCAACATGAGAAAGCCTGTAAGATAACATCAAGGCTATGGCTTGAAAATCACCCCATATTTATGTCATCCATGAAGCTAATCAGTCAAGTCATCAAAGACCAGAAGGAGAAATGACATTATCCCCAAAGAGGCCATTTCAAAGGGGACACAGAAAAGATGGGCTGAAGGAAGACTCTTGGTCTGGAATTCTATAGGACAGGACCACAGAGCTATACGGCTTTGAACATGAACATGCATTATCCTTCACGAGCAGGGACGCATGGGCCTAAAGTGATTAAAAGGTAATAAGGACTGAAGCCTTATCGGGGACCCAGAAAGCAAGGCTGTTTCCACCTCAGTTTCAGAGGGTGAGTCTACCTCCTTGGTTTGAGTAAGCCATTTTCTCCCTGTAAAGTGGCAGATGATCCTCTTTGCAAAAGACCTTTATGGGTGAAGCCATTGTAAAAAGTTCCCAGTCTAGTTCTCTGCTCAGTGCCAAGGAAGTAAAACTACCATCTTGGGTTGTAGGAGAATGGTGCGCCCAGGAGACTGAAAATCCAGCCAAGAGGATTATTCTCAAGCCTATATGTAATGGAATTTGTCTTTCAATGTTTTCTATTCACCTGGGACTCCTTCCTTTCTTGTTTTAGTTCCTTTGGCAATGGGCGTGTCTGTCCTCTGCCTGTCTTCTATGGTATTTTGGAAGCACATTGTCCACTGTCACAGGTTCATAGATGTGCAGGAATTGCAGGGGAGAAATTTTGCCTCAGGATGAGTCAGGCCTTAAGTTTTAGCCATAGGTGAATTAAGCATTTCAGTGAGACTTTGGACTTGGAATTGATGCTGAATTGAGTTAGAACTCTTGGTGCTGTGGCGTGGCGTGAAAATAATGTGCTTATGAAGATGATATAATTTAGAGAGGGACAAAAGGTGGAATATGATGAAAAGGACTGTGTCTCCCCCGAATGAGTAGGTTGAAGCCCCAATCTCCTATGTGACTGGTTTTGGCAATAATTCCATTAGGGTAATGGTTCAGGTTTAATCATCACGAAAAGAGGAAAAGACACCATATTCTTTCTCCCTGTCTCTCTGCATCTCATCCCCTCCCTCCTCCTCCTCCTCTACTTCCCCCCTCCTTCCACTCTCTCTTCCTCTCCCATTCTTCCTATCTCTTTCTTTTAAAAACACGTTTTTAAAATAAAATGATGTAAACAAGGCTCTGTTAAACAAGGCTGCAGAGAGCAGATAACTGTCAGCCTCATGCTGACAAATGCTTATGATATAACATATGTTTGTTTTCCAGGTTCTTCAGCAATTCAGTCCCCTCACATGGCTGTGTATGCCACCTTTACGCCACTCTACTTATTTGAAAACAAGATCTTTACTTTAGAGAAGATGGTAAGAATTCAAAACCAAGAAGTACCATATCACTTATGTGTGGTGGGGTGGTGGTAGTGGTGGTAATGGTAGTGGTAGTGCACTATGACTTAAATTAAGAACAAAAAACCTCCAAAATAATGTTTTCTTGTAGTACTATCTAATTTTTAAAAAAATGAAAAATATAGTCACATTTTATTTTTGAACATTTTTCTACCATATACAAAAGAGATAGAAATTATGTATTTCAGTAAAACTCATATGCGTCATTCCTGAATGAATAATAACTAATGACTTTCAGGTATATAGAAAACACATATGTTGAGGCTGGAGAGATGGCTCAGCAGTTAAGAACACTGACTGTTCTTGCAGAAGACCTGGGTTTGAATCCCAGTACCACATGGCAGCTAACAACTGTCTGTAACTCCAGTTCCAGGATCCGACAGCCTCTTCTCTCTTCTGTGGGCATTACACGACAAGGGAGCACTTACTTACATGCAGGCATAATACTCATACACATAAAATAAAACTAATAAATATTTAAATTTAAAAAAAGAAAACACATGTTTTTAAAATAAAATGATGTAAGTAAATTTTCACTCAGGCTGAACAACCTCTACTATGACATTTATTGTGTTATAAAATAATACAAAATTAATGCTTGCTGCTTTAAAAATAAATTTAACAAATAATAGGACATTGAGTAAATAGAACCAAAGGCCATACAATTAAGTTATGCACAGTATGAACAACTAGGCGCGGGCACTGCTGACCTGTATGCGTGTTCCTTTAGTTCCTCTTCCGTGCGTGTGTTCTGTATTAGGATCTATACTTGTTTTTCAGAATGGAATCTTGTTTTATGTTCCATCCGGAAGTCATTTTTTTAAATTTTTAAAAATTATTTTTATTTTATGTGTATGAGTGTGTTTGTGCACCCGTGTTGTGCAGTGCCTGCAGAGGTCAGAAGAGGGCATGGGATACCCTGGAACTGGAGTTAAGGATGGTTGTTAGCCACCATGATCCACATCAAACCTGGGTCCTCTGGAAGATCAGCCAGCGCTCTTAACTAAGCTCAGCCACCTCTCCAGTATGGAAGCCAGTTTTTCATCTCACAATATTGTTAGCATTTCCCCCAAGGTGTTGCAATTTAGTTAACATAATGTTTAGTGATTAAAAAGTATTTATGGAATTCTGTAATGTTTTGGGCTATCTTTTGTTTTTAGGGGGAAAAAGCCCCAAATTCATACTGATGAAGTCTATCAAGTTACTATACAATTTACTTAGACAAATGCTGTCATGTGTCAAGGGCTTGTTCAATCCTGACCCTGTTTGGGGACTCTAAACATCTAGTATTTTTCAGCTAAGATTCCATATATTCTAAAGCAACTACTTTAAACTATAAGATTAGTTGATGTAGGAATGTACTTGTACATAAATATTAATTTTGTTAGTTAGAGCTGAGTTTTAAAACTTTAATGAGAATTAGCTTGAAATGTAAATACTCCAGTAGGATAACTGTTGCACATGTATTATATTTATCGTTAAGATGAAGTTCAAAGCTTAATAGCATCGTTTTAGAACCCATTCTTACCTGCACATCTACCACATACCAGTGTTAACATCATAAAAATGGCAGGACAGAAGATCGAATTATGAAAACAGAACAGCAGCAGTTTCTATGAATTTGATCCAAAGTAAACAGCAGTAACCTTGGATCTTGAGGTCAGCAGTACCCCACAATCCGAGTGTGCTTCCAAAACCTTTCTCAAATTGAGCCTATCATTGATTTTAGGGCTGGTACCTTATCTTGATGGCTTGCTTTAAGCCTCCTTATGTGCTGCAGGCACTGTTACAGATAATCTAGGAGGAAATGGCTCTAAATACATGGGCCACTAAAGAATCAACATATTTTGTGGTCTCACATCCAAGACATACCCAAACTGTTTCTAAAACTATTAAACACAGTGAATATTAATTCATACTTTAACTAGGCAATGTGCTCTGTTCTTAAGAAAATAGAGATGAGTAAGATAACCAAAGTTTCTGACCAAAAAGTCCAGAGGAAAGTAGGCAACTAAGTAACCAACAATTAGAAAATTGTTCTAACAGGATAATCAGGATACTTAGATAATGTAGGTGTTGGTACATAAATAGTGTTTGCTAAGGAATATCCCACATGAATACTTAGATGAATGAGTGGAAAATAATCAGTGGGGAAGATAGAACACAAACATATCATGATTTTCTACTGAGAAACCAGGGAGGTCTTCCCAAAGGAAGAGATAACTGCTTAGACTAAAACTGTAAGAAGGAGTCGGGTGTGGTGGGGCACACCTTTAATCCCAGCACTTGGGAGGCAGAGGCAGGCGGATCTTTGTGAGTTCAAGGCCAGCCTGGTCTACATAGTGAGTTCCCGGCCAGCTGAGGCTACAAGGAGACCCTGTCTCAAAAAGACCAAAATAAATAAATAAATAAAAGATTGTAAGAAGGTATGATAGTAAATAAGAAAATGTATGTTCAAAGCAGACAGAAGTCTAGAGATCAAAGCTGTGTTCAGGGAACTAACACAGGTTGAATAAACTACAGTGAAGTCACAGAGGCAACCCAAGTTATGGAATTAAATCATGACAGAATGATGTTTATTTTTAGGCAGGGTATGACTATATAGCTCAAGTTGGCCTAGAATTCGCGATCCTCCTGCCTCAGACCCATGAATGCTGGGATTACACATATGTAATGCAACATCTAGTTAAAATCCTCCTTTTAGGGACTGAAAGTGGTTTAAGGACCCAGAGAATTTGGAATTAGTTCACTATGTGTAACTAATTCAAGTCTCACCACCACACCCCCACCTGCCCCAGCTATCATGAGCTAGCAGTGTCATGGGCCTAAACTGTCATCACTGGTAGGGTGTCATGGTCCCAGATTCTGCCTGCTGATTATTTTAGGTTAACTTTCTATGATATGGATCTAGTTCCCTTATAAATATAAGAATATAATAGAGGTACAGTAGACAGTATTTTATTCATAAATCCATAGGTAAGTTTCTTTTCCTACCAAAAATTTAAGAGCATATTGCTAAAATGACAGCCCCAGGGAGTAAGATCAATGCATAAAATCTACAAGTTACATTTATTTAGGAGGTAATAGAGATTACAGAACAAAAGAAAAAAACTTAAGAAGGAGAGAAGCATCACGAATCCCCCCACATGCCCCAACAGCCTCCTCTTGAGTATTCTAACTGGTTTTCTCCACCTCCCTGAAACACTACTTTTACAAAGTAACAAAATAGAATGAGATAAAGGAGTAAAAGGGTCTTGGGGAAGAAAATTTCTAATTTAAGTTTTACTCATGAATTATTCAACAAACATTTGTTATTAAGTACCTACTCAATTTGGGGGTGTTATTCCAAATGCCCCTTTGTTAAGATTTGGGGGGTGTTATTCCAAATGCCCCTTTGTTAAGATTTTGTTTCTCTCTCTCTCTCTCTCTCTCTCTCTCTCTCTCTCTCTCTCTCTCTCTCTCCCTCTCTTTCTTTCTGCATGCCACATGTGTATTCATACTGATAGAGGCCAGAAGAGGGTGTCAGACCCCCCTGGGCTAGAGTTACAGTCATTACAAGAGCTGCCTGATGTGGGTGCTGGGAACTGGGGTCTTCTGGAAAAACACCAAGCACTCTTAACTGCTGAGCCATCTCACCATTCCCTGCCCCTAATTCTTATCTAAGGAATTCTGAGATCCTTTGAAAAAGTTCTTAGCATCAAATTATAGCCACTATTTATGGCATTGCTTGACTTGATTCAGAAGCATTGTGCAATATGGTAAAAATAAAATAAAATATAATATAAAAAACTGTCACTTTTAAGTATTGTTTAACTGTGAGGAGGTATTAAAACCATGCTTTATTATCTCCACCAAGACTATATTTTCAAAATACTTTGCTTCATTTTATTCTTGAATACTCTAAGGTTCCAAAACACTTTTTTAGATTAAAATATTGATTGTCCTTATTTGGCTAAATTAGTATACATATACATTTGTCTGGAATTTGCCCAATGTATAAATATTATTTTGGAGGCTGCAGAGATGGCTCATCTCATTGGCTGCTCTCACAGAGGACCCGAGTTTGATTCCCAGCACCAACATGGAGGTTAACAGTCATTTCTAATGTAACTCCATGTCCAGGGCTTCCGACACCCTCTCTAATCTCCACAGACACTGCACAACACAAGTATACTTACATACATGCAGGCAATACAGTCATTCACATAAAATAAGAGTAATAAATAAAATGTAAAAAAAAAATTATGTTGAGTTTCCCTCTTACCGAATGACCTCAAATTCTCCTTAAGTTTCCACAGGACTTCATTCAAATGATGACTTGATTTCACTGAGAATTCTAACACTTGACAGAGTTCAAGTTGTAGGGAAAATTTGTCCTTTAGACCATATAGGAAAAAAATAGTTAAGCTACTTTAAGAATTACAGAAATTTCAGGATGTTTTTCAAGAAATTAAGATCCTGCAATAAAAGATTTTCTTTTTTTTCTTTTTCTTTCTTTTTTTTTTTTTTTAAGGACAGTTGTCTGTCTTCTTGGGCCACTTTAAAATCCATAAAATCATTTTTCTCTTTAATTTGAATGTGCATAACACTTTTGAATGGCTCAGCTGGGTGCACTCATTCTTTTACTGGCCTCTCAAGGCTTGCATCAAGAGTGCCCCACCTATTCTGTGCCTTCAAGAAGAATACATTGAGTGGTGTAGAAATCAGTCCTGAGAATCAGGCAGAGTACAGCTGAACCAGTAATTTAGAGTAGGCTGGTGGATTGCTTTAAATATTTTCACTCTTGCCTGATGTGGTGGTGTAAGGCTTTAATCCCAGCACTAAGGAGACAGAGGCAGGCAGATCTCTGTGAGGAGGCCATCCTGGCCTATATAGTGAGTTCCAGGCCAGCTAGGACTACAGCTGTCTAAAAAAAAGACAGAAAAAAAAATTGCAGAGATTTAGCTTGGACACTGCTTACCCAGCATACAGAAAGCCCTGTGGTGGCACAGACCTGTTAACCTGTAACCCCAGCACTGGAGAGGTGGCGATAAGAGGATGAAAAGTTTAAGGTCATCCTTAGTTACGTAGTGAGTTCGAGGCCAGACTGGGCTAAGTGAGACCGTGTTTCAATAGATAAATAAATTACAGTGTCAGTAGTCTCAGTTATTATGATATTACGATCACATAGAAACCAGGCATGTGAAATCATTAGAAAGAAAACAAGTTCTTGGCAGAAGTAACTTCAGTGTAGCTGGAATTTCCCTATTTTTACTTTAAATACTAACGCAAGCTGTGAAAGCCAGGATTTGGAGATAGTAAAGATCACTTGAACTTTCACACACACACACATTCTTATGACATGCTTCAGGCAGCAATGAGGAACTGAAGTTCTGTTTAAATTATATGAATTATTCCAAAGCAGCTGTTGATCTATGAGGACAGTCTCTGCCCCGCCCTTCTGTGAATGTCTCCATTGTTTCCAGTGATGGGACTTCCAGTGGAAGAACCCACTCTGAGAGGTTGAGGGCACAGTATTTAGATAAGGTCACCTTCTTGCCAGCTCACCCACCTGAATGCATTCAAAACTGGAAATTCTTTTGTAATGCTAGGTAGCAGTTGTTAATGAGTTTTCTTTAAATCTTTGGGTAATAAGTGTTACTAGTACAGCTTTAACCTCCAAAGTGATTCCTGATTAATTTTAGACCAAATTGGTGTGCTAAGGGCTTTCACATTCTCCTGGGATTGAAGCTTTTAAAATGGTTGAGTACCTTCTAGGTCTAATGCTTCACTTTTCAAACAAGGAAATAGGATCTCAGGAAAACTTAAAGATGCAAATAAGTACAAACGGTCATAATGTCTGTGTGAAGGGGGTAGAAATGAGGGCATAAACCTTCTGACCACTGTAGTGGTGATAGTATTTCCACTGGCAAAGTGCTATTTTTAAATATAAGGGATTCCTGAGAGATTCAATTTGAATCTTCTTTCCATCTCTTAGGCAAACTCTGCTGAGAAGCTCAGGGAATACGGACTTTCCCACATCTGTAGCCATCCTGTACTTGTGACTAGAAGTAGGTCTTGTCCTCTTGCTGCGCCTCCCAAATCACCTCCTTTGCCTCCCTGGAAACTCATTCGCCAAAAAAAGGAAACAGTTATAACAGATGAAGCACAAGGTTTGTGTCACGTTGACTTAAAATCTAATTTACGTTTCTCTACGGGGAAGGCTTAATAATTTCTTTTGATGGGAAAGGTATATGTTGGTGTAAAACAGCCAGCATTGCACCTAAAGCTACTTGAAGTTCAGCCAAATTATGTCTTTAAAAAATCAAATTTGGGGGCTGGAGAGATGGATCAGCCCTTAAGAATGCTGACTGCTCTTGCGGAGGATCTGGGTTCAATTCCCAGCACCTACATGGCAGCTACGAACCATCTATAACTCCAGTTCCAGGGGAATCTGAAGCCCTCTTCCGACCTCCGTGGCATTGCACAACACGGGTGCACTCACATACATGCAGGCAATACAGTCATACACATAAAATAAAAATAATAAATAAAATATATAAAAAATTTAAATAAAATTTGTATGTCTCAGAAGCCCAGTAGTTTGAGTCATGTCTAAATTGACCAGCTATTTCATTCTTTAAGTGATGGCATCATTATTAATATGTCAGAAAAGCAGTTTGTAGTAAAAACATAGAAACTTAAATAACATGAATTTCAAATGTAAAAATCATTGTGAAGTGTCATGAAGGCTTTAATCTTTGAATTGCTGTGTAGAATTAGAATGCCAATAAGATGCAAATTCTGCCCTGAGCTATGTGTCTTAAAGTCACTCTGTGGATGGCAGCTGTCTTCAGAAATAAATGGGTTCCCATAGACTAAGGCCGGGTTGGGACGAGTCCCTACAGTCTTTTCTTTCTTCCAATTCATTTTAAAACTCTTTTGTTCTATGTATGCTTTTAGTCTTGCTTTTTAAACAAGATTTATTTGCGTATGTGTGTGTGTGTGTGTGTGTGTGTGTGTGTGTGTGTGTATACATGAGTGCCTGGGGAGACCAGAAGAAGGTGTCAGATGCCCCGGAGCTGGAGTTCCAGGCAGTTGTGATTCTCCAGACATGGCTAGAGGGACCAAAGCTCTGGTCCTCTGCAAGAGCGGCAAGCGCTGTGAGTGCTGAGCCATTGCTCCAACTTTGTCTTCCTTTTACAAGTGCAATGCCTGAATGGAAAAGGGACCAAGGTGGTGAAGGAAGAAATGAATGAGTTCGTAGAATGGACAATCAACTTTAAACCAAACAATATTAAGATGAGGGAAGAGTATTTTCAGAAGAAACAGTAACTAAAGAAGACACAGCCAAGCACCTTGCAGCCTGTGTGTTTACTCAATGCACATAGTCTTCTCACAGTTAGCTGAGCATCTGTAATTTTTACTGGGAGAAATGTATGTATTTGTTGTGTTCTTTTCCTTGTTTTTGTATATCTTCATTGTTTGCTTTGGGTTTTTTTTGATATCTAATTATTTTTTTGAATTTTCCCAGTCCAAAAATAGTATGTAGTATTCTAGAGATTGTTTGATTGGAGGTTATGACATCTTTCTGTTATTACAATGAAATACTTGATGCAATCAACTTATAAAGAAGAAAGATTTGGATCAAAGATTTAAAATGCCCATTGAATAATACTATTGCTTGGGTTTCTGACAAAGCAAGACATCATGATCAGCGCACATACCTCCCAATAGTTCTATCATGGAGACCAGTCTTTTGATGAATAGTCTGTTGAAGGACATTTAACATCCAAACTATAACAGGAGTGTTATTCAGAGGTTTGTCAAGTGAATGAACAGTTAAGGCAAAGCCACATGGACACACATATGCCATTTCCAGAAGGCAGCACTGTTAAGTTTCTGAAATGTTTTGAGTGTTTCCCATGCATTATAAACCATGAGTGGCTTTATCCTTACTGCTGGGAATGCCTTTGAATTGCTGTGGTTCTGGCTTCAAATACAACTGGTCTTTTAGTGCACATATCCCAGACACAGCCCAAGACAAATCTCAGTGATCTTCCCCCCCACCCCCTGCCTACCTCCCTCCTCTCTCTTTCTCCTTCCTTCTTCCCTTCACTCCCTCCTTCCTTCTTCCCTTCGGCCCTTCCACCCTCCCTCCCTCTCTCCCTCCCTCTCTCCCTCCCTTCCCTCCCTTCCTTCCTGTCTCCTTCCTTCCCATCTTCATTCCTGCCTACCTGTCTTCTCACCTTTTGCCTGCCTTTTTTCCTCTTTTATGTTCTTTCCTGAAGCAAAGATCAGCACCAATATAACATGTTTTTAAATCCTTTTTAAATACTATATTGGCTATATTTTAGGTAAATGCATTGAGTTGCTTAAAATAGGTGTCCATTCAGAGCATCTGGGACTGAAAGAAAGAATATTGAAAATAGACTTATGTTCTAATTTTACCACTGGTTAGAATGAAAGTCTATGTATGGTCATTCTTCTCACTGTTGATGGAATTCCATAGTGACTGTGGCCTGAGTGACGGGTCGTCATGTGTTTGTCTTCTTTCTGTTGAGTTCATAGTGAAGTAGCAACGTACAGAATGGGAAATAATCCTTGAGAATAGTACAGAAGGGTCAGAGAAACTCAGCTGTGAAAACCTCACTTCCTTCCCCAGCAACTGCCCTTCCTGTTCAATTTCAGGACGGACCATGGGAGCCTGTGTGCTTCGCCCCTTCTCAGTGGGATTTTCTTCTGTACTTAGCCATACCCACAATCCTCTTCCAACACAGTTTCTTCCTACTCATGACCTTTGCTGTACTTTTCGTTCTTCCCCTGCAACCTCTATGTATTAGTTCATATTTCCTCTTCATGTGCGCAAGAGGTAAACTAAGGAAACACTTTTTCCTAAAGCACAGACTTTTATGGAAAATGATCCCCGCACTTGAGATGACAGCTAATACAAAAACATTCCTTTCTCCCTTGAGCTTAATTGTTCCACTCACAACCTTGAAAGAAACTGGAGTGAAACAAAGCTAGTATTGGCGAGACCCAAAAACTCTTTCAATAAAAAAGTTTAGATGTCTCTGCATATTCCTACATCAACTCTATTGAAAATTCCTGTGTAAATATTTACTCTAATGAGCACTACAATAAATGTTGAATTCTGCAGATAAATCTGAAAGGTTATAAAAAACATACATTACACTACCCAACTGGTGTTTTCTAGATGCAGTAATAAAGAAGCCTGAGAAGTTTCTTGAGATTTCAAGTCCATTTCTGAATTACAGAATGACGCCATTTACCATTCCAACAGAAACGTAAGTATGGGGCGTTCTCACAGATGCATCTGGTGAATACGGTATCACATGGTACTAACATGGCCCTCGGTGGAAAGAACATTTGAAGAACATTAATTTGAGAAAAAAAAATAAAAACGTATTAAAGGGCATTTACTTAATATTTCATATCCTGTTATCATATTACCTTGCTAATGCAAACAGTTTTGCTCATTTATGTGTAAGTCTTATAGACTAAATCTTTCGTATCCTTCCAAACTAAAATGCTGAAGTTCTAAGTCTTAAACTTCAGGGTGGCTGGATTTGGGGGAAGTGATTTTTATGGACAGAATTAAGGTTAAACTAGGCCACAGGGTAGGACTGTGATCTGACAGGATCAGCACCCTTGTGAGGAGAGACTCCAGGAGTTTTCATGAGTAGGACTGTGATCTGACAGGATCAGCACCCTTGTGAGGAGAGACTCCAGGAGTTTTCATGAGTAGGACTGTGATCTGACAGGATCAGCACCCTTGTGAGGAGAGACTCCAGGAGCTTTCATGGGTAGCACTGTGATCTGACAGGATCAGCACCCTTGTGAGGAGAGACTCCAGGAGCTTTCATGAGTAGCACTGTGATCTGACAGGATCAGCACCCTTGTGAGGAGAGACTCCAGGAGCTTTCACTCTTTTGTCCTCTGCACCTTTGCCTGGAAAAGCCACTTGAGCACGAATTGGAAGTCTGCAAAGCAAGGCAGAGAGGAGAGCCCTTAATAAACAAGTTGCTTTCACACTGTTAGGCTCCTAAACTGAGGGAAAACACATTTCACTCACATAAGCCACCTAGCTCATGACTTTATTATGGCATATGACTGAAACAATGCAGATTTTGGTATTGAAAAAGTGGGATCCTGCTATAACAACGGTATAAAAAGTGGATGTGGTTTTACAACTGAATAGCTGGTAGAGGCTGGAGGAGTTTGAGGTACATTCTGGGAAAAGAGAAGGGACTCTTGGGGGGACAGTTCAGAAGGGACTGTTGAGGGGTTCAGAAATCAGCTGGATGCCATGTCCATCAGAGGTATAGAGGACCAGAGGTCTTTAAATTCAGTGACCCAGTTGACTTTACAAAGATCCCAGCATGATCAGGCTGTCAAATCTTTAGGTCCGAGGGTTTTGAACATGGGAACAAGAGCTACCACAAAGCCTAGTGTTAAAGTCTAAAGACTCCTGAGTTCCTAGTCCTACACAAGAGCCATCCTACATAGGCTTCTGTCAAAGGCTGATAAATTTATATCTCTTAGGCCTACAGAAGAGCATTAACGCTGTATGACTAATGGTCCTGATAGTAGAGGCCTTATGGGGACTCTCTAACACTAGAGGGCACCACCTGCTGCTGCTTCATCTGCCCAGCACTGCTGCTAAGCTGCTACCAAAACCAGACGGGAAAAAAAGCTGCCAAAGCCCAGGCGAGCTTCTGTTTGCCTACCTACATTCACCACCTGAGTAGAGCAAAAGAATCTTAAACAGCTGATGGAAATGAGAATGCCTGCCCAATCCCTGTCCCAATATTGTATTTTTGAAGCACATGATGTGTAGTTTGAAAGATTCACAGCAAGAAAATTTTGCCTCAGCATCCTGAGGCAAGTCATACACAAAGAAGCTCATCCATATCTGATGTAGATGGTACTTTAGATGAAACTTTTCACTTTAGATTCTCTAGAGCTGTTGGCATGGGATGAATGTATTTTTGCATGTAAGAAAACACAAACTTGAGAAATCCAGGGTCGAAATATTGTGTACTGAAAGTTTGTGTCTTCATAAGTTGAAGCCTTGACCTCTAAGGAAGTACAATAGTTTGAATGTGTCCGCTAAACTTTCATGTGTTAGAAACTCGATTCCCAGTGTACCACTAGGCAGTAAGATCTGCAAAGAAAGATTAGTAGATGACAAGAACCCTTGCTTTCCAGGCTCTTGGACTCATTAATAAAAGGATATATAGACTGATCCAACAGGCCAGCAAACAAAAGTTTTATTTAGAAGAGGAAGCAAAAGTGTACATGGCTTTTAGTTACTTTTCTGTTGCTGTGATAGAAAGGCTGACCAAAGCAACCTATAGGAGGGAGAGTTTATTTGAGCTTACAGTTCCAAGGGGCAAGAATCCATTGTGGTGGGGAGGCATGGGGGCAGAGGTGGCTGGAGGAGGAGCTGACACTAAGCACTCACATTTTCAAGCAGGCATAGGAAACAAGAGAGTGACTGGAGATCTGGCAAGGCTTAAGAACTCTCTAAGCCTGCCCCCTGTGACCTGGGGGCATAGCCACACCTTCTAAGAGCTCCCAAAGCAGCACCACCAACTGGGAACAAAATGTCCAAATACTTGGAACCTATGGGGGACATTCTCATTCAAACCACCACATTCCACTCCCTGGCCCCCATAGGCTCATGACCTTATAAAATGCAAAATGCATTTAAATACCTTAAAAGTCCCCGTCGTCTTTACCAGTCTCAATACTACTCAAAAGCCCACAGTCCAAAATCTCTTCTGAGATGTAGAGAAATCGCTGTAAGCCCCTGTAAAATCAAAAGACAAATCACACACACCCAACATACAGTGGAACTGAATACACATTCCCATTCCAGCAGGGAGGAATAGAGGCACAGTGAGGAAATACTGGACCAAAACAAGACCAAAAACCAGCAGAGCAAACACCAAAGCCAGCAGCTCCATGTCAGACTTTTCAGACTTTACTTCCAAAGGGCTTGGATGGCTCAGCCTCTCCAGCTTTGCTGTATGCAACATACATCCCTCTCTCTTGGGCTAATACTATTCCCTGTACGCAGGTTTAGGGGTTCAACACAAGAACTTGAACTTGAAGTTATATGTATCTTCAGAAGACACTTCCCTACCCCTTTCTGAAGCCATGTGTTCAGTTCTTCTTCCAAAAGGAATAACCTGTGAAGCTATTAAAATATGTTTCTATGAGGCTGGAGAGATGGCTCAGTGGTTAAGAGCACTGGCTGCTCTTCCAGGCGACCTGAGTTCGAGTCCCACTATCTACATGGTGGCCAACCAATGTCTATAACTCCAGTTCCAGGGAATCCTACAACTTCTGACCTCTGTGGACATTGCATAACATGGGTACACTTACTACATGTAGGCAATACACTCATACACAAAAATAAAAGTAATAAATTATTAAAATGTTTCTATATTCCCTCTCTTCATGAAAATCTTCCAAATATGTGGCAA
This sequence comes from Nannospalax galili, assembly GCF_000622305.1. Classification (NCBI taxonomy): domain Eukaryota; kingdom Metazoa; phylum Chordata; class Mammalia; order Rodentia; family Spalacidae; genus Nannospalax; species Nannospalax galili. The sequence continues at coordinate 2,272,706 of NW_008341187.1, read as the reverse complement.
CTAAGAAAAATGTCACCTAATACAATTAATGGTATAATGCCTTACACTAGTTTATAATTATTAGGCTTATAGATATGTAAAAGGATATTCTACGATTTGGTCTCCGTTCCTCCCTTTGCTTTTCAGTTAGAAAAGCCCATGAAATTCCCTTTCCTCTTAAATCTACTTTGAATCAAGGTTCTGTCACTTGGAGAACAATCGGCCCTAAGTGAGGCTGCAATGAAGAGAAATAAAAAGCAATCCTATCATTGTTGACATTTATTAGTAAAAACTGTGTTATGTGAACTTCTTATGCATAGTATGAATGTATTAAGCGACATTTTTCTTAGAGAATATTCAAAACCTTCTTTCTTTGATGAATCATACTTATTACTATAGTTGCTCTGTCAGAAGGACCCAAGGACTTGGGAAACCACAATTCTCATGACACTCTATGGCTCCACTCGTGGCCTCTCAAGGGTTTAGTTTCTTTGGTTAGTCTCATTGTAGTAAGAGTATTGCTTGCACACCACTACTGTTAATTTCATCGTGCTTAATATTGCTTACTTCTAATAGTTTTGTCTCTAATATTATGAATGCAAGTTAGTCAAAATTAGTTAACAAAGAACTTAAAAGAGTTAGAATGTGAACTTTGTGTCAATACTGTAACATTTTGATGCTTAATAAAATACCTAAGGAGATGACAGGTGCTTGAACTCAGTAAATATTGAGTAGAAAATATATTGAGGCATCTAAGTTATTTAGAAGATGTTATTGTGGTCTGTCTAATTTGGTAGCCAGTAACTGTTAAGTTTTACTTATTTGCCCATGTTTTAGAAATATATTTTAAATTCAAAACCATATTTTTTGTCTTTTTGAGACAGGGTCTCCCTGTAGCCCCAGCTGTCCTGGAACTCACTATGTAGACCAGGCTGGCCTCGAACTCACAAAGATCTGCCTGCCTCTACCTCCCGAGTGCTGGGATTAAAGGTGTGCACCACCAAAAAACATTTTATTAAAAGTATTAATTAAAAAATAATATGTACTGCTTACATTTCTCTTTGCTATGATAAAATGCCTGACAAAAGCAACTTAAGAAAGGTTTATTTTGGCTCACAGTTTGAGGGTACAATCCATTATGGCAGGGAAGGCCTGGGGACAAGAGTGTGAGACAGCTGGTCACATTGTGTCTGCAGTCAGGAGACAGACAAATGAAGGCCTGTGCCCAGCTCACTTTCTCCTTTGTATTGAGACAATGGATTGATGCTGCCTACAGTTAGGGTGGTCTTCCATGACCTATTCAATATAATTTAGAAGCTCCTTCACAGACATGCCCAGAGATGTTGCTCCTCAGTAATTCCAGATCCTGTCAAGTTGTGGGCAGTATTCATCATAGGACACAACGGATATATCATCTATTAAATATAGTTTAATCTTTCCTAGGGTATGCTATAATCCATGCAAAAAGTACTGACTGATAAGAAAAAAAGCAATTGCAATTTAGATAAATATTCCGTTCATTGTACTTTCTGTTAGGAGCACATTGCATGAAAGCCAGTTAATCAGTTAAATTATATTTTCCTACTCTGTTTAAGTTGAATATATTACACACATTCTTCCTATCTTTTACCTTTAAGTTTCTGTCTTGCTTGGGAGGAGTCACTTTTGTTTCTTTCATTTATTTATTTATTTTTGTTGTTATTGTGTGAATGTTTGATTTCTGAGACACAATCTCACCATGTAGCCTAAGGGCACGTTGAATTTGTTATCCTCAGCTCTTAGCCTTCTGAGTGCTGAGACTACAGGTGTGCACTCCTGGCCTAAGTTTCTATCAGTTTTATGCATCAACAAGTGAACACTGAAGGTGAGGCAATACCTCACACAATACTCCTGAGCAAATTATCAGCAGTGCCTAGCTGTGGACTACAGCTGAATAAATAGAAAAGATAATTTGTTCTACTTTGGCTTTAAAAGTTTGCTTTCATCACAAATTCATAAATCTTGTTTTAGTCATTTTTATTTCACATTAAATGTTCTTTTGTAATAAATATATTAAATTCTATAGACATTTATGATGAATTAAATACACTTATTTAAACTTTGTAAATGGCATTTACAAATTTAATATATCTTTATTTTCTCTTTAAATAAACACCTAATTTATTATGAATATTTATTCAAATGCTTAACTTATTGTAACAAGAAAATAGATGTATAGAAACTTAATTTTTCCTAGACACACCATTATTGTTGAAAAACTAAACTTCTCATGTGCCTTTAAATTAAACCTATAGCTGGTATTAAATATTAAATCATACTTTTATTGTTACTGATATTGCTTCCAGAGGGCTAGATGTGGAAGATGTGAAATTTGTCATCAATTATGACTACCCTGACTCCTCAGAGGATTATATTCATCAAATTGGAAGAACTGCTCACAGTACCAAAACAGGCACAGCATACACTTTCTTTACATCTAATAATATAAATCAAGTGAGCGACTTTATCTCTGTGCTTCGGGAAGCTAATCAAGCAATTAACCCCAAGTTGCTTCAGCTGGTTGAAGACAGAGGTTCAGGTTGTTCCAGGGGTAGAGGAGGCATGAAGGATGATCGTTGGGACAGATACTCTGTGGGCAAAAGGGGTGGATTTAATACCTTTAAAGACAGGGAAAATTATGACAGAGGTTATTCTAGTCTGCTTAAGAGAGATTTTGGGGCAAAAACTCAGAATGGTGTTTACAGTGCTGCAAATTACACCAATGGGAGCTTTGGAAGTAATTTTGTGTCTGCTGGTATACAAACCAGTTTTAGGACTGGTAATCCAACAGGGACTTACCGGAATGCTTATGATAGCACTCAGCAATATGGAAGTAATGTTGCAAATATGCACAATGGTATGAAACAACAGTCATATGCATATCCTGCTACTGCAGCTGCTGCGCCTATGATTGGCTATCCAATGCCAACAGGATATTCTCAGTAAGAAATAGAAGTATATGTAAATGCCTGTTTTTCATAATTGCTCTTTATATTGTGTGTTATCAGACAAGACAGTTATTTAAGAAACATGGGAAATGCAGAAATGACTGCAGTGCTGCAGTAATTATGCTGCACTTTTTCGCTATTTAAGTTGGATATTTCTCTACATTCCTGAAACAATTTTTAGGTTTTTTTTTTTTGTACTAGAAAATGCAGGCAGAGTTTTCACAAAAGTAACTGTACAGTGATTTTAAATACAATAAATGATGGCAATGCATGACCTTCCAATAAAAGATATTTCAAGACTGAAAAAAAAAAGTAATTTTTTAGATTACATGCCATACGAAATTCTTTAATGTCTTAACAAAATGCCACACACAGTGTTTTAGTCTGTTTCTGCTGCTATAAGAACACTGCCATAGACTGGGTTTCTTATAAATAACAGAAGCTTGTTTCTCACCATTCTGGAGACTGGGAAGTCCAAGATCAAAAGGCCAGTAGAGCTGGTGTCATGTTTAGGCCAGTTTCCTGTGCCACGAAGGGCCATATTTTTCCTCTGGAACCCCACCCAAAGAAGGGGTAATGTATATCTCTGGATTCATCCCATTTAGAAGGGCTCTACTTTCCTGACCTGAACATCTCCCAAAGGCTAGACCTCCAAATACCATCATGTAGAAGGTACGGCTTCAACCCAAGAGCTTTGGGGAGAGACATTCAATATGTTGTAGTATACACAGAGGTTTTTTCTTTTTAACTTAATGTAAAATTGTTAATGCTTTATGATTTTTCTAATTAAGTTTATGCTGAAAGATCCCCATGGTATTGGTCATGGATCTCCAGAGAACCAGAACAAGTATGATGTATGCATAGATACCAAGTGCTTAATAGAAGAGAGATACCTATATGGATGGGAGGGGACTTGCCAGAGGATCACTTATGGGATCATATGGAGTCTGTAATAATCTGTTAATAGAGATAAAAATGGATTGCTGTCACAGCCTGAGTTCCCTGACTTTCTCCCTTATCTGATTTTCTGTAACCTTTTTCAGCTTTACTATTTGATTAAGGTGAATAAAATTGTAATACCTAGAAGCATGTGACTTTGTCACTGGATTAGATTCAACTAATCTATTCCCCACTGGGATTGATTATGAATTTATTTACATATTCATGATATGTGGCAAAGACAAATGCAAAATTACATGACTGTTATGACCATGGAGGTTGAGAATCTTATGACAGGCCATTTGCAAGCTAGAGAGCAGAAAGGCATAGTTATCCAAGGCTGAAGTCTGAGAACTACAGAAATCAGGGGCTTAACTTCCCCTTGGCCGAAGGGCTGGGTGTGCTCCTATGCAAGTCCTGGAGTTCAAAGGCCAGAGTCCCTGGAGTTCTGCTGTTCTAGGGCAGGGGAAGAATGTTCCGGGACACAGAGAGTGAAGTCATCTTTCCTCAGTTCTTCTGCTTTATCCGCCCACTGCTGAGTGGAAAGCACAAAACTTTCCCACTCGATGCACCAATTTCCATGCTGATATTTGTCAGGCATACCTAGAAATGATGCTTTACCATTCAGCTAGGAACACCATAATCTGGTCAAGTTGACACCTGAAATTAACCATAACATCTACTAAGATTACAATATTGCCATTCAAGTATTTTTTAAAATAATTTATTGAGAATTTCATACATGCATATAAGGTGTTTTGATCAAATCCACGCCTACTGTCTCCCCTCCAACTCCTCCCATATCTCCCCATCACTTTTTTTCTGATAACTTCATCTACTCTTTCTTCTTCTTTTATCAATTGATTTTTTAGATGGGGCTTTTGACTACTCTAACACTCCCCCTTCTGAAGAGGTAACCCTAAAATCTTTTAAGGGTTAGATAAAAGCTCTCAAATATTTTTGAAATTTTTGGCTTTTGGAATGGAGTAAGTTGCTAAGAGGCCCAAGGACATTGTGATTTTTAGCCAAGAAACTGGCTACTTTTCTTTGGGATCTTTTTACCCTAACTGCCTAGCCAATTCCTACCTCCTATTCTTATCACACCATCCTCTGAAGAGGTTACCCAACTTGCGGATAGGGAATCTGGATGCAGACTGCTCCAGCTTCTTCCATGCTGAACAGGGACGCAGGGTGAGGCAATTGGTGTACCCTTTCAGTGGGTCTATCTAAGACTCCCAAATTGCATAACCCTTATCTGTAGGGGGGAAAGAAAGTCCTTGACTGATGAATAGGAGATGTGAAGGAGAAGTAAAGGCAAGAGTAGTTAACATTACATGTTCTAGACAGGGAACTAGAAAAATGTCAGAATGGGGTAATTTTCAAAAGTCCATTGGAATTTCTTGACAAAGGCTTCCAAAAGCATCCCTCTTTTGGGTTCCTCCTCATTTTTCTTTTGTCTTTCAAAGCTGGACACTAGAGTGATGAATTCAGGATTTGCTTTCAGGCATTTTGATAGCTGTTGGAATAGTTAGTGTCAGTTCCCTCTCAAAGGCTTCTAGAGAAAACAAATTTATCCATCATTTTAGAACAATAGCAGGTTGTCTCCCTTAGCTACAGGTGGGCACCACAGTATTGGAGACCAAGATTTGAAGTCTTACATCTGAGCAGCACTTTCTGATTAGGAACAAAATCATCAATGAGAAATAATTGCCTAAATAACTCTTTATATGGACTTAAGCATAATGTGTGGGAAATGTAATCCCTTGAACTCTAAAAGAAATACACTGATCATTTCACTCTTTGGTTATACTTTCCTTTGGGGCATTTAAAACCATACAGTTGGCCCAAATAAATAAATTTCATTTTACACTTAAGGTCATTTGAGGATGTGTTCCTCAGGAGTCTCATGGGGCTTGGGAGGAGCACCTGGCTCATTTCTTTTATAGTTCCATCTTTGTGAAGATAAATCAAAGGTCCTGCTTGATCATGGCTGGCTTCACTTGGAAGCATGGAAGAAATGTTTCTTATGAGGCGACCCTCCTCTTTGTAGGCTGCAGACCCCAGGAGATGGACTTGAATCAAGTATTACAGTTAAGTTTGCATACTAATCAGAGATTATTTAGGTTTTAAGAACTGCAACTGCTTACCACTAAGATAAAGTTTCTTATAATTTATATTCTCATACCCAGCCCTTAAGAATTCTTGTGTTAATAGGGACCAAAATAGATTGACGTCACAGCCTAAGTTCCCTGACTTTCTCCCCTTACCTGATTTTCTGTAACACTTTTCAGCTTTACAATTTGATTAAGATGAATAAAATTCTAATTCCCCAAAGCAGGTGGCTTTGTCACTTGACTGCATTTGGCTAATCTCCCTGCTGGAAGCAGTTATGAATTTGTTTACATATTCATGCTATGTGGCAGAGCCAAGTAGAGATATGTGACTGTCACTTCATCCTGTGTGAAGGACATGTCTCAGACTTGCTTTACTGTGCAGTCAGACTTCCTAGGTCACCATAAGAGCAATATTCGCTTGGAGAATAACTGCTACAATAATGCCTTTTCATTGGAATTCTGCCACTGCAGCAATATGACAGGCTTGATCATTCTTGAATCATGATTTAGAATTGGAGCCACATAAATATGTTTCTGCTACCCTCTGGTGGAAGTTGCCTGTAAGTCCAAAAATTAATTTTTTAAATATGCTTTTTAAAATTGAATTTTTATGATTTTTATACAATTATGTAATTTGATAATAGTTAGATCCCCTCCCCATCTGAACCTCCTCTTATTGCCCCATGCCCAATTTAATGTACTTTACTATTTTATATATAATATATGTAACATATATTATTTGTAATAGGGCCTATAGAGTCTAATTTGTGTCCCCAAATGTCCTTCAGTGTGGGTCCATCCACTAGAGCCTGGTTAACCTACCAAGACTCCTATGCTTGAAAGAAACTGTCTCTGCCCCACCCAGCAGCTTGGAGGAAATGTGGAATTGGAGCTTCTTACCCACTTCCTCACGTCTGTGCTGGAATTTTGTCTGGGTTGAACTTGGATGGGACTTGTGAGTTGATATATGTAACTGACCAACTGTCTGGAGAACTCTGTTTCCCTGTGGTCATCCACCACCTCTAGCTCTTGTGATCTTTCCAACCCCCTCTTCTACAATGATCCCTGAGCCTTGGGAGGCAGAAATTTGTCCTAGGTGTCCTATTCAGGGATAAGTGCTCTGCAGTGTCTTGTTCTCTGCATGTTGGCCAGTTGTGAGTTTCTGTGATAATCACCAACTGTTGCATAAAGAAACTTCTCTGGTGAGAGTTGAGAGATACATTAATCTTATGGGCATAAGAATAAGTCATTTGGAGTCAGTTTGATACAATAGCTATTTAGTAGAAAACTAGTATTAGGTTGCCCCCATGTTCTGTGAATCTGTCTAGCCTTAGGTTCCTAAGCCTGATATCAACATCTGGTATCCTTGTTTGTTTCTCCATCTTATGTATGTAGTTTCTTCAGCAATAGGGTCCAGTTCTGGTGGATAACCAAGAGCAAAGGCATTGATCAGTATTGTTTGAGGGTCTACAGGACGCCTGATCAGTAGCTTCTAGAGAGGGAGTCCACTCCTGCCATTGAGGTTTCTTTATTTTTTTCTCCTATGATATCTAGAAAGGGCAGTGTACCCTGCTTTTGGATAACTCCTTTTAATCTCTTTTAATAATGTATATGTTTCTACTTTAAGAAGCTTCTATAATGGTGGGTTTCCATGTGATTTTTCTAAAGGCCTTTGGTTTACTTATCCTTCCCCACATTCCCTCTTCTATCCCACCTCCCATTCCTCACCTGATTTAACCCTTTCTATTTTCAAACTGAAACATGCATATCTAAGATTTCAAAGCTAACATCCACCTATGAGAGAGAACACGTGATGCCTATCTTTCTGAGTCTGGGTTACCTCAAGATGATTGTTTCTAGTTCTATCCATTTACATGCAAATTTCATAATTTAATTTTCTATTGATTTTTTTTGTGTGTATCTCATAGGTCCCTAGGATAGTTGAGTATAGCCCAACACAAAATTGTAGACTGACTTAGCACATTGAGGTTTTCTTTTGTTTCTTGCTTTTTTGTAACTCCGTTGTACAGTACTCCAGCATGAACTTTGTGGATGAAAATGTTTTGGGTGTCATCTTTATACCTCATCCCCAGTGGCACCCTCCCATAGCCTCACCCCCTCCCCTTGGAGCCCATATACTCTGTCATCCCTGTTACTGCCCACTGTGTTGTCAGTGCCCCAGCTGTTCCCCAGCGCAAGTCCATCCACTGAGTCTAGTCACCCTAGAGTGCCTTGTCATAAGAAGATCAGCTTTTCTTCATCTAGCAGCAATCAGTTACCAACATTCCTTTAGATAAGATTGGGGTCTGCTGTCCCTTATCCCAGTTCTATGCTAGGTTACTGTTTGCCTCAGTTTGCATGGGACTTGTGTACACTGACACCTATGCCATAGAAACATATGAGCAGGTTTCCAGGAATTTGTAGGACTCTTGTTTCCATATGGTCATACACATCCTCCTTGGCTCTTACAATCTCTCTGTCCCCTCTTCCACGATGGTCCCTGAGCCTTGGGTGGATGAAGTTTAATAAAGGGGTCCTGTCCAAGGACGATTATTTAGCAGACGATCTCTACACTTTGGCCATTTGTGACCTTTTGTGTTCCTGGCCCTCCACTGCATGAGGAGCTTCATTATTGAGAACTGATTCCTTAGTGTCCTCTTCTTTATCCCTGTTCCATGTTCCATGAGCCTTAGGTGTAGAGGTTGCATTGCAGATGTGTCCCTTAGGCCTGGGAAATTCATAGACCTCCTAAGTGTCCCTCAACTTATGAGTGGATAATGAAAATGTGGTACATTTACTTAATGGGGTTCTACTCAGCAGTGAAGAAAGATTAAATCATAAAATGTGCAAGTAAATAGATGGAACTAGAAACTGTTGTACTAAGTGAATAACACAGTCTCAGAAAAACAAATGACGTATGTTCTCCCTCATATGTGGATCCTAGCACCAAATCCTTATAAACTAATATCCCAGTCACCACTCACTAAAGAAGCTCTTTTGCAGCAGAGACTAATACCAAGCACCACAACTGTTCATAATTTATTTTTTTAAAGAGATGAATAATGTCCCGTTGTATACTTGTACCACACCTTCATTATCCATTCATCAGTTGATAGACATCTAGCTTGTTTCTAATTTCTGGCCATTACATAAAGGGCAGCAATGGACGTGGATGAACAGGTGTTTCTGTAGTAGGGTATAGAGTCTTTCAGGTATACTCCCAAGAGTGGTATAGCTGAGTCATATGCAGATCAATTTTGAGCTTCTTGAGGAATCTCCACACTGATTTCCATAGTGGCTGCACCAGTTTGCACTGCCACTAACAGTGGATAAGTGTTCCCCCTTCTCTCCATCCTCACCAGCATTTGTCATTGCTCTGTTTTTGAAATTTGTCATTCTGGGAGAGGTGAAATGAAATCTCAAAGTGGTTTCAATCTGTATTTCCCTAATGACTATAGATGTTGAACATTTTTAAAGTATTTCTCAGCCATTTGTGTTTCATTTGTAGAGAACTCACTGTTTAGCTCCTTGCCCCACTTTTAACTGGGTTGTTTTTTTCAATGTTTAGGTTTTTTTTTTTTAAGTTCTTTATGTATTCTAGATATTAACCCTCTGTTGCAGGTAAAACTGGTAAAGATTTTCACCCATTCTGTAGGTTTAGTCTGCACTTGAATGATGGTGTCCTTTGATGTACAGAAGCTTATTAGTTTCATGTGTTTCCATTTGTCAATTGTTGGACCTGATGTTTGCACTATAGGAATCCTGTTCATAAAGTCCTTTCCTGTGCTATAAGTTCCAATATATTCCTGAATTTCTCCTCTATCTAATTCAGGATACGGGGTCTTATGTTGAAATCTTTGATCCATTCAGAGTTGAGTTTTTTGCATGGTGAGAGGTGGGGATCTAGTTTAATTCTTCTACATGTACTTGTCCAGTTTGATCAGTACCATTTGTGAACATGCTGTCTTTTCTCCAATGTGTATTTTTGGCTCCTTTGTCAAAAATCAGTTGGCTGTAAATGTGTGGATTTAAATCTCACTGAACAATAACTGGGGGAAAATATCCAAATTTATGAAGTCCACATGTATAGTTTTTTCCATTTTGTTTTGAGGGTTTTTTTTTTTTTTGAGACAGTATCTCAAGGTGTAGCCCTGGCTGACCTGGAAATCATTTTGTAGATGAGGCTGGACTTGAATTTGCAGGGATCTGCTTGCCTCTACCTCCCATGAGTGCTGGATTTAGTGTTTGCTACCAAACTTGCCAATATGCACAGAATTTGATTTTATTTTTGAAAGATACTTATGCAGAATTAGACATGATGACAAGTGTTTCATGATGCCACTGAAATTCTTGCCATGACAGTGCTGATTTGGACCATGTCAACAATTACTTGAAGAACTAACCTCTGGGGTAGACTGTCTCACTTGCTTGAGTGCTCAATTCATGACTAAATTTCCCAAACTGAGCCATTTCACTCATACATAACTATGATAATTAATTGAACTGAATTCCTGTTTTTCCATCATCAACATCCAAATGACTACCATTGCTTTAAGATGAATAGTGTCCCAAAGAACTTTTTGCACCAACACATTGACTAACACAGACTAGTTGGATGGAAAGTAGTATAAAAAATGATTTGGAATTTTGTATCAATCTTTAAAATGAAAGATTTATTTATACTTGATGTATATAAACATTTGTCTGCATACACATCTGTGCACATACGTATACAGTATCCACAAAGGCCAGAAGAGGTCATCAGACTCCTGGCAACTGGAGTTACAGACAGTTGTGAGCCACCATGTGGGTGTTAAAAATCAAACCCAGGTTCTCTGCAAGAGCAGCCATGCTCTTAACCTCTGAGTCATTGCTCCAGCCCCTGCATGAAATTTTTTTTAAAACTATGAACACAATTGGAACTTTCTTTTGTTGATAAAGCTGCAGATCTTTATTAGTCACTATAAGCAAGAGGTTATAATGACAGAGGTTTCTGCACTTTTATTTTCCATTAGGCACTTTGTGCAATCTGTCGTTAAGAAAGGAACACCTCTGCGATCCGGTCTTCTTCCCCTCATGGAAAGTGAGGTAACTGCAAGTCTCAGCCAGCTGGAAGTAAATACAGTAACAGCTACCCAGTCTTGGGTATTGGCCCAACTCCGAATCATAAGAGATTCTGAGTTTCTTCTATTGTAAAACGTCTTTTATTTACAAAAGAATGTGTACTCCACTTCTCAGCAATATAAAGAATATCATTAAAGTTAATAGTTCATGAATCTGCTGTAAAAGTTACCTGTGTATCTCTTTTGGGTCACATTTCCTATTTACAAACTGTCCTACTTTGGGTGATTATGCATAGACTGATGATTGTTCTTTTTCACTTCACAGGGTAATAGTGTATCACAAACCATACTTGGAAAAGGTAAAGCAGTAATTCCCTCTTGTCTTTTCTCTCCAGTGTGTATCAAAGCACACAAAGTTCTTGCTTCTGGGCAGACTCAGCTTTCCCTTCTCCCACCTCTAGCCTCTCCTTAGCCTCTCCTCTGATATGATAATTCTGATCTACCCTAGCCTAGAAAATTGTGATAATTTCACAGGTTAAATTCAAAGTAAAATGAAAAGTAGAAGAGGCTCCTGGAGCAAAGTTTATACGATTGTTTTACTTTGTTGTTTTGCTTTGTGTGAGATAGTGTTCTATTAAATTGCCAAGACTGGCGTACTACTCATTTGAGGTCCAGGTTGGCCTCAAGTTCTTAAGCCTCCTGATTGCTGGGTTTACAAAAGTGTGTGCCCACAAGTTCATGCATTCTCATGTATGTCTGTTGTTATGAAAATACTGAAATAATTGCAAATTCCTGCTGCTAACAAAAGACTTGGCCAAGACACAAATGCAAAAAGTAGTGTTATATGTGTGTGTATAAAATTAAAATGTTGGTTCAAGAAGTCTGGAAGAGTTTTATGATAGTACTTGATAAATAAAAAACAAGGTTACAGAATCACTGACTGAGTAGAATGATAAAACACATGTGTGACAATTGATCTATTAAGTTTTGACTTTGCTCTCTGCTCTCTTGGATGCCCCTTCTTATATGATGATGTTTGTAGCAGTTTTAAGTACATAAGCTAATTCATCTGTATTGTAACTTCTCAGAGTCTGAAGAATGTGTTCACAAATCTATTAGTAATTTCAAATTTTCTAAATTGTCATGAAATTCTAAGTGTATTGAACTGTGTCTTCATACACTTGAAGCCTGCATATAAGTGATTATCTTAGTAAATGTTTTCCCATAAATAGAACTTGACATTTGAATTCCCCTATATTATTTTTCATATCTTAAAAGCATGTTATGCAACAATGTAAGATATGTTTGACATATTTCTTCTACCATTTACAGATGAACCAGCAGAGTCTGTAACGGGTGACAGCCATCCAACTGAGGGATTTAGTTTAGAAAGAGATTTGGTCAGCCAGACAACAGCAACACAGGACAAACCACAGGAAGAACTTGTAACAATAAATGAAAGTGCTTCCAAAGAAATATGGTTAGATTTTGAAGACTTCTGTGTATGCTTTCAGTAAGTATTTGACTGTTCTCATGGATTAATCATGAGATGTATCAGTACAAAAACTCACATCAGTGTTTATTTTTGTATATCCATATATTGGTCATATATGTTCTTTTTTAATTTTAAAATGTATGTATGTATGTATGCATTTATTTATTTATTTATTTATTTATTTATTTATTTATTTATGTTTATGTGTGGGTATGCAGGCACCCAAAGAGGCCAAAAGAGATGGCATTAGATCCCCTGAAGCTGGAATCACATGCAGTTGTGAGCTACCCCACATGGATGCTGGGAATGAACTTGGGTCCTGTGGAAGAGCAGTGCATACTCTTAACCACCGAGCCACCTCTCCAGCCCCAATCTGCTAATTCCGAACTGTTAGCTAGGTGTTAGTGTAATATCAAATAGAAGGTTTTTGTTTTGTTTGTTGATTGTTATTTTTGAGGCAGGGTTTCCCTGTTGTCTCAGCTGTCCCAGAACTCACTTTGGAGACCAGGCTAGCCTCAATCTCACAGAGATCCGCCTGCCTCTGCTTCTCAAATGATGGCATTGAAGGTGTGTGATACCATGCCCAGCTTCAAATAGTTTTTGAAGGGAATAATGAATGCATTGATTGTCTACACAACACTTGATCAGCCCTATCCATTGTAATCATTCTAGGTTTCTCTTTAGACTTGTTAATTAAGATGTTTTTTTTTTTTTTCTGGACCCCAGGTTTTTTTTTTTTTAACTTTTACAAAAACTTAATTGAGAATTTCATACATGCATATAGGATGTTTTAATCAAACCTATGCCCACTCCCTCCCCTCCAACATTCCCCCCTCTGAATAGGTAACCCTAAAATATTTTAAGGATTAGATACAAGCTCCGGTGTTGGTGGTATAGTGGTGAGCATAGCTGCCTTCCAAGATGTAATTTTTTTCCCATTGAGACAATTTTTGTCTCAGATGGCTCAGTAGTTAAGAACATTGGTTTTTCTTGCAGAAGACCTGGTTTCAAATCCCAGCACCCACAGGGCAGCTAACAACTGTCCGTAACTCCAGTTCCAGGGGATCCAATGGCCTCTTCTGTCCTCTGAGGGCATTGCCGAGGTGGTTGCACTTACCTACATGCAGGCAACACACTCATACACATAAAAAAAAATAATAAAATATAGAACAAGTAGTGCAGCACAGGTTGGTTTCTTTTAAAGTTTTTCCGCCTATAATTACTTGAGTCTAAGAGAGAGACTAAAGCCGTGGTACTAGATTTTTACACATAACGGCAACCTGCTTTATATTCTTTCTTTTCAGCAATATCTATATCTTCCACAAGCCAAGTTCTTATCGCCTTAATTTTCAAAAATCAGAATTTAAGGTAAGTGTATTAAGCTTTCTCTTTTTATGGGTAAGCTTTATATAGAATCACATTACCAAAAGATACCTTTAAAGATTTACTTCATCTTAAACTTCCAAAGCACAGTCCATCTTTGAGGGAAGTAAGGTAAAAACTCAGAACAGGAACCTGGAGGCAGAAGTTGAAGCAGAGATCATGGAGAAACACTGCTTACTGGCTTGCTCCCCCTGACTTGCTCAGCGACTTTATATATATATGAGTTTTTGTAATTTCATACAACAGTTTTTAATCAAATTTAGACCTTTTCCCCCATCCATGCCTCTCCCAATCCCCCATCGAACCTCATGTATTCCATCATACATGTTACGTACTAGTCATTCAAGCACTTGTACCCAAATGTCCTTCAGTGTAAATGTATCCACTGGCAGCTGGCCAGCCCGTCTAGTGATCATATGTAAATCATATTCTCCCTCACCTAGCAGCAATCAGTCTCCAATAGTTCTCAGTCTAAGGCCAGCCTACCACCTATTTCTCTCCCTCCCTTTTGGGCCCTTGTTTAATTGAGTTGACCCGGATCCTGTATTTAATGCCACCATTGCCACAAGTTCACATGTGCAAATTTCCAGTAGCCTGGAAACCTCTGCTTCCCTGTGTTCATCAACAAGCCCTGTCTCTTACACTCTTTCCACCCCCTCTTCTGCTATGTTCCCTGAGCCATGGGTGGATGAGGATCCATTTAGGAGTCCTGTCCTGCACTCTACAGTCTCTTATTCTTTAAAATTTGGTCAGTTGTACTCTATTGTGTAAGGGAGTTTTACTGGTGAAAGTTAAGTGATACATTAGTTTTCTCTCTATCCCTTGTTCCACTATGTTCCATGAGCCTTAGCTGTAGAGGTTCAACTATAGATGTGTCACCTAGTACTGGGCATCTCTCAGATGTATGTTCTCTGTGTCTGACCAGATGTGCCATCCTTTAATAGCTTCCATCTGTTGCAAAAAGAAGCTTCTTTGATGAGTGATTCTTTGATGAAGTCCTTCTTTGATGAAGTATGGCATGTGTGTCTGTGAATATAAGGATTGATATTTATCATATGATAAGATTTCATTTGTCTAGAGATATGAAAGATATAGGGTTTTCTCTAGGATCTAGGTCCTCTCAGGCCATGTGTATTTGGCTGAGTTAACAGTGCTACCCATGAGTTCTGTCCAATTGAGAAGGCTTTGAATCCAATTAGATAGCTGTTGATTACCCCCACATAACAGTGACTATTGGTAAATAAAAATACACGTTGGCTGTCATTTACTAAATAAAGCCTACCAGATGTTTTTTAATCCATCACCATTTTAATATTTGTATATGTATGGTAAAGTGGTCAACTGTTCACTGTTCCTATCTTACTTTTAAAAGGTGATGATAAATATTAAAACGTCTTCCTTTGAAAATTTCAGTTTGGCAAAATAAGAAAATGATGTGTCTATGTGAGTCCTTCATATCTCTGCATGACTACAACACAAATGGTTGAGGGGAAATGGTAGCCATCAGAGCTCAGAGCTTCTCTTACAGCCTGAAAGGAAGGGCCGGCTGTGGTCTAAGGCCAGGCGTTCATACTTTAGTCACTGCTGAGCACAGAGTCCTACTGCTGAGCACAGAGTCAAGGGTCTGATCCCAGCACATTCCACAGCTGTTATGTCGATTCTCAGTGTGAAGGTGGGGTAGAGACTTGAAAGCCCCTCTTGAACAGCCTCGGGACCACTGATTCCTCAGTTGCCAATCCTTTAAAAATGACTGAAAATTATCCTCATGCAGAAAGTCCTCCTCACATACACACACTGGGCTGGCAGAGCCAAATTCATATTTTCAAATAGTGAGTATTTGAAACTGTTGTCAATAACACTAGTATATTGTAGTTTAAAGGGAACCTTTGAAACAAAGTGTCAGACAATCATTAACGGGAAACTTTGGAGGAGACAATGATTCAAACCATCTTCCATCATATCAATCCTATCTAGCAATCTTTTTATAGTTCATTGAATAGCAAGGTTTCCCTTTTCACAGCATTACTAGCAATTTATCATTCCTATATTAAGTGAATATTTAAATATTATGGTAAAGCAGTAATTCAACTGCATGCTTTTATACTATAGTGACAGATTTGTTGAATATATTTACCATGCACCATCATTCAAAATTGCATTGACGTACTATGACTCTGAGAAGCAATAATGAGGCACCAGTCAAGAGCACAACCTCAGAGTCTGGCAGATAGATTCACCTGCCTTTCAATTTCAGCTTTGCTACTTACAAACAGGGTGCATTTGGTAAGCCCCTCATCCTACCTTTTCTTTTCTCAGGAATTAGGAATACTAATAGTGCCCAATAGGATGCACTGAAATCCTAAGTGTGTAACCCTTGTGTGACTTTCTTTCAAAGATGTCTGGTCTTACCCATCACTGTATTGCATATCCAAAACAAAAACAAACAGAAAACACAAAAAAACACCCTGGACACAATAGGCATATTTCTGAAGATCTTGTGAAAAGAAGGAACAGTTTTTGTTTTTGTTTTTTTAAATCACATACCACCCTGCAGAATGCCTAAATGCATTCCCATTAGATTATTTTCCTTTGCTGCCATTGCCACTCTGTGGTCTCCTTGCCAATCTGTGGCTGACTCTTTGAGCACGGCTCAGCCTTCAGCCTGGTCTCTTCCTCACTGCTTCATTTCTGGGACTGGCAGCTCCTGTTTCTTTGTTCATGGAGAAGAGATTTGCCAGTCTCTCAGCGGCTCTAGACCCAGCTGCCCCAGATTAGTGCTGACATTTACCCACTTCATATTATTAAACCCACAATGTACTTACTATGATCTTCAAAATGTAGTAAGTTTCTTAATAGATTGACCTATACTATAACAGAAAGCAGAAAAATAACAGCGCACCTGGACTGGTACGCTTGATGACTGGTCTGATTTCTTGCAGTTCTCAGAAGAACGGGTATGCTACTACCTTTTTGTGGACAGTCTGAAACCTGTTGAGCTACTGATTTGCTTCTCTGCATTGGTGCGCTGGGGGGAATCTGGAGGTAAGAAGGTTCTAAGAATGACTGGACGCTCACATCACAGGTGGGCTGGGGAACATATGATAAGACTTTCAGACCATAAGTGATAATGCTTTGTCCCTTTGCAGAGTTTGTCAAGAGTCATACAGGACTGCCCTGCCACCTGCTCTGTTGTCCTCACTCTCCTGGCATTGAACACTGTGCTGACTGTTGCCATCTAAGCTCTCCTGGTCTCTGTCCTCTGTTCACCTCTTTGACATACTCAGTCCTATTTTTCTTCTGACCTTTATTCATCATTCTTTATTTTGATTTCAAATCTGCTGAAAGACACAAAATCTTTGTTATCTGACCTAACAGTGATCAATGATGCTCTTTTCATGTATCCCATTTCGGCTTCTGCTGTGACTGTGGTCCCCTTTCCCTCAAAGATCATGTGCTGGAGGCTTGTCCTCCAATGTAGAGGGAGCTTTAAGAGTTGGAGCCTTCTAGAAGTGTCCTTGGGGGTGTTGAGCTCAGAAGTGTTAATGTCTGTCTCAGAGTGATTCTTTGTTTGAGAGTGGGTCACTACAGCAGGAAGCCATCACACATCCCTGGCCCCTTCTTCACCATCTCCAGTCCACTTCTCCAACATGGCATCACATGGCACAGAGGAAGCTAACCAGGGATCCAGTGCTGCCCTCGGATCTCGAGACTCTGAACTAAATTAAAAAAAAAAAAACTTAAAAAAAATTAAATACTCAGGTTGGGTGCTTTGTTGTAGCAGCAGAAAATAGACTAATACCCCACACCCATCCATGATTACACTGTGAACTTTATCTTTGCCATTTACATCATCTCCATCATCTCCATTTGAACCACTCCATCCCTTGACTTTCTAGTTCACTCTTTCTAGAACTCCCCAACATGTTATACGTGTCTCTGCCAGGCACTCCCACCCATCTACTACTCTTCACCTGTCCACTAGTCTTCTCATGATCTCTTTCTTCCCACCCCCCAATGTAAGTTCTATGGCCAGTCACTGCAGTGATATCCTATTGCATACCCTACCATGTATGCCAAAACTTTTGACATTATTATGACATGACATATATGCTGGATAGCTTCAGTGTCAACTTGACACACGTGGGTTGAGGGAGCCTCAACTGGGGAATTTCCTCTATTGGACTGGCCTGTGGCCAAGTCTGAGGGGCATCTTCTTGATGAATGATGTGGGAGGGCCCAGCCCACTGTGGGTGGTGCCACTCCTGGGCAGGTGGACCTGTGTTGCATAAGAAAGCAGGCTGAGCAGGGGGCAGGGGAGCAAGCCAGAAAGCAGAGTTCCTCCATGGCCTGTGCTCCAGCTCCTGCCTCCAGGTTCCTGCCCTGGATTCCTACCTTGGGCTCCCTGATGAACTGTGACCCAGGAGATGTAAGATAAAATAAACCCTTTCCTCCACCAAGTTGGTATTGGTCAGAATATTTTGTCACAGCAATGGAGAAACAAACTAAGACAACGTATCATCACAAAGTCTACACTTCAGATCTGTGGAAAAAAATAGCTCATAATGCTTCAAGTAACTTTTGGATTTTGTATTGAGCCACACTCATAACTATCCTCAGCTACACGCAGCTACATGCAACCCAGGGCGGGGGTGGGGGGGTTGTCACAGGTTGGACACATCTGCTGGTAAACACATTTCTTATTCCTTTCATCTCCCTTTCCTGATAAGTATCCCAAGCTATTAGACTCAACTTTGCCTTCGGTTGCAAAAAAGCCGCTGAATATGATTGGAAAGGGAGTCCCTTCTGGCCTGTCCACTGAACACAGAGGAGCACAAATGCCTGGCAGGCGTTTCCCAAGTGCATGCCTCCCACTGGAGTTCTCCTGGACCACTACTTCAAGCTTTTGTCTTTCCTGTCTTCAGGGTTCTAACCTCTGCTCTTATTCTTAGTCATTTTCAGTTGCAACCCATGCTGCTGAGTTCCCACAGGAACTCCCTAAAATTCTAAACTGCCTTCCCTGCTAATGAATGGACTGGCCCTGCTCCTGTAGGAGGCTGATCTCTGACACACATACTATTATTCTCTGATTTTCTGGCCCGTTAATTAGAGTTAACAATACCTGTGCTGTAGGTGTTCATTAGATAAGTCCTGAATACTTAATACTGAGTGTTCTGGATGAGGATTTTTATGTTTCGGCAAGGACCGCCCATGCCTGCAACAGTATACAATGCACAAGAGGTGACCAAAATTTATCTGTGTAGTAAATTTTCTGAAATATAGTGACCTTAGTTTCATATATCCACTTAACCCATAGGTCTCAAGCCATCACACTGTAGAAGAGTTAAATTCTGCCTGCATCAATACACTGTAACCTTGTATTTTCAGCTTGAGTGTATTTTTGAAATAGGGTGAAAGTATTCTGCCCTCAATCTTTGATGAAAAATAAGCCATACTATTTATGTATGTTAAAAAACTTGATATCAAAATTAAATGTTTATTTCTTACAACTTCTGTGTAAGTTCAAAGACTCTGGGTATCAAAGGCAAACATTTAGCTAATCAACAGGATATTTTCATTTTCTTTGATATCATCTTAGAAAAATCTCTTACTGTTCTAGATGTTATATATTATCTTCCCTTAAAACTGCATCTGGTAAGATGCTATAATTGTGTCCATAGACACAATAAAAATGACAGCAAACACTGAAATATATACGCTTGCCCAGTTTTATGAGGAGGACGTGAACAAGAAGGCAAACCAGTATTCCCAGCTGGGCACTGTTTTCAATAACTACTTACTTGAAGTAACTTTCAACATTTCATGGGACATTTTTAGAATATCTTCAATATCTGGTTGACTTTTACAATCATGATTGTTGTTACCAGATAGAAAATAATGCAAGTGAAGGCCAGCTCTCCTTGCCCAGTCACATTTCAACACCTCTTCCCTTCTTCTAAAGCCTTAACAAAGGATGGCCCTCAGGTGGAGCCTGGACTCCTGAGAGTGGAAGAAATCACCTGGAAGTCACTGAAGCCTCTCAGCCTGGTTCTGAGGCTCCACACCTATTCCACCAAGGCCGCCATGGTGTGCCTGCCTGTCGGGTAAGGTTTGAATTCACTTTCCCATGCTCCAATCTTTTAGACTGTTGACTAATGATGAAGTAAAAAGTATCGGCTCTTTGTATGTCTCTCTTCTTGAGAGAGATAATCCCATCGATGAGTGACATTCTCAGTTCCACACTGGATGCCCCTTTGGGAGAGACATCATTGTTGGTGATTCAGGTATGTATTTAGTAAATATTACTTAAGCATGCTCAGCCATGAGGTTTATAAATTGATTTAATCAAGAATCTCCTGTTTTCTCAAAAAGTTAACTGTATTCCTTAGCAAGAATTTTGCTTGATTCCATTCAAATTTTGGGTTCTGTCTAGATGATGAAACGTAAAGTTTCTGCCCATCAACCTAGAATTCTACCTGTGGTATGTATTTATTAGACATTATTTTTTAAATTATGATAAAACCGAATAAATATATACTTTCCATTTCAAGGAAATTACAAACAATGGAAAAATTCTCTTGCATTTAGCATATAAAATTCAGACTATTACTTCATATCACAGCTGAAAAAATTTTTCATTGGCTTCTCCCCCTCAAAATCGATCATTCTAATTCCATGTGACTGGTAAAAAGTTACAGATCGTGTGCAAAATGAATCCCAAGCAATGAAATTAAATGCTGAAATAATATGTTAAGCATCTAGCATGTCTAGAAAATAATAAAATTTAAAACTTGACCATTTCTCATATATACACTCTAGTTTGAAGTCTCCAGAAGTCAAGTTATTCTGTGTGACTGTCTTACTGTTGACACACCAAACACAGGGAATTAGTAAAAGAGCGTTTTAGAATCTTAGTTCCACACAGAGGTCCTAAGCTATCAGTGTGTTTGTTTTGAGAATGTCCTGAGAGTCTAAATGCCCAGTAACTGAAGAAAGTGACTCTCCTTGTTCTCTGTGATAACGTCATCTGATAGGAGAGATGGAATTCACATATATACATGATGTATTTGTTAGAAAAAGATTGTGAAACCTGCAAAGCCTGTAGCATGATTTGTTGTGGGGGGGAATCTAGAATCCTCCTTTGCAGAGCAGTATGTGGAAGGTACATCCAACATGTGCAAGTTTGTCATTTAGTTTAATTATTTCTGTCTTATGCATTCAATAGAATACAGATTTCATGATTTCTGAGGGTTATTCTAGAGTGAAAATCTAAAGGTCCTTATGCGTCTGTGTAAAAAAATTCAATTCATTATTAAGTTTTGACTAAAAGTTCCAGACTCTAATCAAGCACGTAGCAAAGGTAAATACTTAACAATACAGGACCCATGCAGTCTCTACGTAGTGTCTCTTCTCTTTAGGAGACACATGCTGCTCTTCAGTGCATATTCCCCCGTGGGACATGCTGTACATGTCTGCAGTATGGTGACTTTTGTCATTGGAGATGAAGATGTTGTACTGCCCAATTTTGAGCTGGTAAATATCTTAGCAACTGCTCTGTCTTTCTGTCTTTCAGTCTCTCTCACTTTCTTTTTGTCTCTGTATGTTTCTGCTTTCAAAGGTTATCAACTAAATCCTATTTGTAATTTTTCATTTAGTTTTTTTTAACCTTTTAAACATTTAGTATATTCTTCAAGAAATGCCCAATTGTAATCTGTGTAATTAAGAGTATAAAGTTCGTAGGAATACAAACAAAATTAATTCTCCTTCCAAACTGCACCCAGCTCTACTCTGCTGCTGGGTTTCTTCATTTCTGTACCTAACTCAGGTAGATACATAAGGCTCAGGGTTGTATCACTCTCTCTCTCTCTCTCTCTCTCTCTCTCTCTCTCTCTCTTTCTCTCTCCTTGGTCCCTTCTCAGTGTCTCTTGCCCCTTCCTTAGCTCTTATAGAGACAATGGATGCAGCATCTCCTCTGAATCCTCTCTTTGTTTATGATGGCCTCTGTCTACCCATGTGCATTGTGGGGGACTAGAATTTCTGTGGTATGGCTTCTGGTACTACCTCATCTCTTACAATTGTCACTAAAATGTCAAGATGAAACAAAGTATTTCATGGGACTCTCTGCCAGTCAGCAAATCTTGTAGAAACAAAAGGATTTAAGATCAGCCTCTTCCCACCCAGATGGCCTAGACATTCCTCAGGCATGCCATCTGGCCTATCTACATAGGGCTGTGCAAGATTCCCTAAGACTGTTCTCTTTGCTATGCTCTCTCTCTTTCTATGCTTTTCATTCTGCACAGTAAGCACTAAAAGAACATCAGTAATTCCATCTCAAAAGAAGGTGTCCTTTGTTTCATTGACTATTATTATCCTGTATTTTTTTTAAATTTTATTTATTTTATGTGTATGCGTGTATTGCCTGCATGTAGGTAAGTGCACCCTTGTCATGCAATGCCCGCGGAGGTCAGAAGATGCTGTCGGATCCCCTGGGACTGGAGTTATGGAGAGTTGTTAGCTGCCATGTGGGTGTTGGGATTCGAACCTGGGTCTTCTGCAAGAACAACCAGTGTTCTTAACCTCTGAGCCATCTCTCCAGCTCCTATCCTGCATTTTTTAAAGACAAAAATCTCACAGTGTAGCCCTGGCTAAGCCAGGAACTAAGCCAGGATCCTCCTACCCCTGCTTCCTGAGTAGCTAGGATTACAAGAAAGCACTGCCATGCCCAGCTTTATCCTGCTTATTTTAATTTTTTCTTGAAAAAAAAAAAAAATTCTGCCGGGCATGGTGGCACACGCCTTTAATCCCAGCATTCAGGAGGCGGAGGCAGGAGGCTCTCCAGGACAGCTGGGGCTACTGGGAGACCCTGTCTCAAAAAGACCAAAAAATAATAATAATCCCCCCAAACAAAAACAAAACAATTCTGCTTATGTGCTGTGCATTACCCAGCTTCTTGTCTTCTTGCAGGGGAATTAACTCCCAGGTGATCATTTATTTTGGAGAGTGACTTCATATTTCCCTGGAGATAGTATGCCTCTATCCTATAAGGGTCATTGGGAACCAAATTTAATCTCCACTTTTCTTTGATTCTAATGAAGATGTAGAAGGAGATAGGCTAACCCATAAGCAGAGGTTCGCAGTGCTGCCGTATAATAAGGCAACTTCTCTTGGCAGAGTTTTCCTCAAATAACACCTCTGAGATGAAGCTCTCCTTGGATGCTGGGGTTTGGAGAGGTACTGGAGATGTTCAAGCATTAGAGTAGCAATGCATCTGGATATTTTCCATCAGTTTACCAATCCAGAAGGGCATCTGTGCTATCTAGGTACACTTGCTGGACCAACTCTCAGCTCTTCTGTGGGTATCTAAAGAACAATTGTACTATGGCATCCCCTGGGAAATAGTAAAGACAGCTTGATTTTCCTCCAAGCAAGCACCTGGTGCTCCAGTCAACACTACTACTCCCTAACACACACCAACCAAGACAGCCATCAAATATCTCAGACTTTTCTCAGATTTCTCAAAATTGAGTTGCTTCTTCAAATCTCTGTCTGCCTTACCCTCTTAGTGTTTATCAGAATGGATAGCAGGAAGGAGCCAGCAACCCAGGCTAGCCTACTCGCTGGTCTTTTTGATCTTGCATGGCCCTCTCCTGCAAATTTCTCTGCCCCCGTCCTCAAAATCTCAACCTTTGTCAGACTATTTCCTAGACATCTTTCAGAACTAAGTTTGGACGTTAACACTGTGGGGGAATTTTCCCTGACCTCCAGGAGCTCCTTGGATGCATTTCCTCTTAAAGGACTTCCAGCCCTTGTACCATGTCTCAGAACAGAGCATCCAATAAAATGCCTTGATCTTGTCAGTTCTTTACAAACAGCCATTTAATCAATCATACAGCAGAGGTTTTACTTCCCTAAATGTTGGACTCTTGTTAACTTAATCACCCTTAAAACACATGAGGTTCATTGCTATATGTATGCTATATATGTATGCTCTGTCTTCACAGGAGAGTTACCGATTTACAGAGCAGGCTCTAATAATTCTGAAAGCTGTTGGAAATGTGATTGCTAGTTTCAAAGACAAAGCTAAATTGTCTGCAGCTATGAGGGATCTACAAGCAGCTCACTATCCTATCCCCCTCCACAACAAGGAACTCACTCTTCAGCACTTCAGAGTAAGTACATTCTGGTTATAATGTTCACAACAGGAAAACTCCTATCTAATTGTGTCTTATGTTAGGTGACCTCCAAATGTTGAGCCTGGAAAATTGTTTTGAATGGAGACTATTTATTTGGGAAGTGATTTCAGAAGGAAGGGAGAAGAATGGAATGAGAAGGAGGAAGAAATTAAAGTATGTGAGAATTGTTGCCATGAGTTACTGGGCCCAGTCTTCCAGAGGCTCCTGATGAATTGGGAAGGATGACTCACTGAAGGATGGGAAGACTGTGGCACTCATCCACTAGCAAGTATTCCATTGGTTGAAGTTGCCTTCAGAAGCCTTAAAGCTCTCTTACAACATAAGCCTCTGCCAGGGCTGAGTAGCATTCTGGCTTTCTAGACAGATTGAGGAAGAGAGGTCAAGGGACTTACTGGCTGGCTCTCCTTGAGGAAGGAGGCAGTCTGTATACACCTGTCCACCCTAGATGTATTATGGCAATTAGGTGACATATGACATCTGTTTTTTTTTTTAATCTTTATGCTATTGACATTTGAACCAGATTATTTGTGTAATAGAGTTTTCTTGTCCACTGTGGGATGTCACATTCTCCAATCTAGATGGAGATGTGACAACAGAAAATGATTTCAGAACATAGTACATGCCCCTTCAGGAAAGAAACCTATAGTCAGGATTAGCAAATAAAAATACAGGACACCCAATTAAATTATAATGTCATGTAAATTAAGAGTCTACGATGTTTAATATGAACACTGAGTAAAAGTTTCTTTGAACTAAATCGTCATTTTATTTCTTATTCAAATTTAAGTTGATGCTGGATGTTTTGGGGGAAGTATTTTGAACTGGAACTCCTCCAACCTAGAAGAGTACTTTGCAAAGAGAGAAGAAAGGAAGCAGCTTTATTACTGAACAAGCATTGAAGCAGAATGCCGTGCCTATCACAGGGAGTCAGCTGAAACTGCTGTAATCAAAAGTCCACCTTTTCATACATTCAAGCGGATTCAACCCATAACACACTCAATAGAAAAGACTAGCCCTCAAGAAAGAGAACACCGCAGCGTCTCTCATCACAGTAGTTTACCCTAAATTCCCTTACTGTTGTTAATTGATTTTGTTTAATTGGCTTTATGAGAAGAGGTAGCTTTGAAATTTGGAGTAAAGTGCTCCCAAAGAAATTGGGAGATCACGTTCCATCTTTGATGATAACATTTCCAAGAAATGGTCTTTAAGAAGGACATTCCAGGATGGTGAAGCTGGAAGGAGACAGAGCACACTTTTCTGCCCAGTATGATGTAGAATTCAATATACAATTCAATATAGAATTCAATATACACTCTTCTACCCCGTTAAATGAATTTTGTTTTTGTTTTTATTTTTTCCTTAAAGTATTTTATTTATTTATCTATTGTGTGTGGGGGGGCAGTTCATGTGTCATGTGGAAGTCAGAGGACTACTATGTGGTTTCAGTGAATGAATTTAGGTAATATGCTGGGACAGCAAGTGCTTTTAAACATGGAAACAACCCTCTGGCCCCATTTTGTTTTGTTTTATTTTGTTTGACTTGGCTTTTCCTACTTCTCTGCCAGGAAGAGGAACCCAAAGCAATAAGACATATAGTTTGGACTTGTCTTAAATCTTAGCAAAGTCTGCCTTCTGTCCAGGAGCTAAGTTCTACAATCCAGTAATTCCTTTCTTGTGGGGAAAGACAGTACACATTCTGTGAACAAGTCCTCACAAATGATACAGAGGAGGCTAGAGCTACTTACAACTTTGGTGTCTTAGACCTACCTGTGTTAGCTATGCAGAAAAGAGCACATACCAGTATTTGGTTCAATAGACATGTACTACAGGAAGCTATCTCTAGGCTGACTTAGGAGTGAGCCTTTGATGTGCCATTCCAATCTACCAGTCCTTCATCAGTTCTATCAATGATGTACATTAAAACCAATGGAGCCTTTGCTAATGAAAAGGTATGTTAGAATGGTTTGCATGCAAGTAAGTCACATTTTCTACAATTCCTTGATAATGATGCTGGAAGAGACGTTGAGGATGGAAAAAGCAAAACTGTATGTCAGACAGATGTCAGTTCTTGTAAATGAATCTCTAACCACCTTGTTGGAAGTCCATTGAAATTATCCAACCACCAAATGACTTGCTGGACTCTTCAGGGCATGGTACCATAGCAAAAATCAGTCACCTGTAGCTGTGGACAGATTAGAAGAATGAGCTAGGGGCATCAGCATCACCCAACACGTGGACTTTTGTAGCTAGCCCAGATTTAAAACACAAAAGGTATTATTTGCTATAACCCCTATAGCAAAACATTTAACAAAATGTTAACAAATATTTTCATTTTATATTTTGATGATCACACCACTATGTGGCATATGATGATGAACCTAAATAAATAAATCTACAGGGGTTTTCTTTGTATGTAGTATGTATTCCTGCAAGATAAGAAAATGATTAAAAGCCTAAGCAACAACGTATCTTTTGTAGCATATTAGATAAGCTTATGTTTTTCAATGGATAGAATATTCCAGTCAATGAAATATGACATTTAAGTTGTTCAATTGCAAGGATCATAATTTTATCTTATGGTTTCTCTCCTCAACAAGTTTAATGCTGTATTTTGATCGAGTATATATTATAAACATCAAAATAGTAATTAAATTTTATTAAATTAAAAATAGTCAAATAATAATTGTGGTCTATTAGGTGAGTGAGACTTCAGTCTGCTTTTAGATTGTGTGTGTGTACATATATATAATTAAAATAGAATAAAATGGTCATATATATGTATGACCATTTTTTTTTCTATTTTCATTTTAAGGGTACTTAAAGTTTCTTACAGACTATCTGATCAAGTTATGGTATTTTATTTTAACTGAAAAATAAAATTGGGGTCTGGAATGTAGTTAAGTTTTTAGAATGCCTGGCATGCATGAAGGCCTGGGTTCGACCCCCAGCACCACATAAACAGGGTGTGATGATGCATGCCTATAATCCCACCACCGAGGAGTGATGGCAAGAGGATCAGAAACTTAAAGTCATCCTCAGCTACATAGCAAATTCAAGGCCAGTCTGAGCTACATGGGCTCTATCAAAACCAATCAATCAGTTAGCAAATAAGTTGATGAATTCAATAAATTTGGGCATGGTGGGACACTTATAATCCTAGTCCTTGAGACAATAAAGCAGGAGGCATGCTAGTTTTGGGCTAGTTTGGGCTACATAGCAAGACTTTGTCTCAAAAGTTTTTTAAAAAAATTTAAAAACTTTCTCTCTTTTCAGGTTTTTCACATTTCTTTATGGCATTTAATTAAAAAAACTCAAATAAGCAAGTCTCCTTCAAATCTCAAATTTGCTTTTCGGGCTCTGATTTTGGACATGGACTTCCTTGATTCCTCCGTAGAGGATGTCTCTTTAGGTACTGCTTCTTTTTAAGTACTTGAGCATGGAAGTGACGATTAACTTGAGAAGGGGTGCTAAGTTGTTGTGTTGCAGGGAGAACAGGTCTTCAGAACAGTAGGAGCTGAAGGGGAGCTCAGGGGATGCCAGTGGCTGCAAAGAGCCCTGCTAATCCCTACCACACGTACTTTCAGGGAAACCCGAAGTTCCTTATTTTATTTGTCATTTATCTACACAGTATGATTTAAGGAACTCTAGGCGACCCCTTATTTCTTTATTTCCCTACTCTTCCCACATTTTGTTTCTATTCCCATGACGCTTTGTTTCTCTTTCACCTATGAGGAAAGGCTATGGCCTTTTCCCATGGAAATCAGTGGCAGGCCGTTGAAGTATCACAACTTCATGTGTTTTCCTTCCTCAGAGCTTTACATTCAGACAAGGGCAGTGGGCAATATGAAGTGGGTGATCAGTCCATCACTGTGGAACTGTATTGGTTGGGAG
The DNA here is from genome assembly GCF_000622305.1 of Nannospalax galili. NCBI lineage: Eukaryota > Metazoa > Chordata > Mammalia > Rodentia > Spalacidae > Nannospalax > Nannospalax galili. The sequence goes on along the minus strand of NW_008341187.1, from coordinate 2,244,665 downwards.
GATTTCATAGCCTCAGACATTACAAATTTGGGGAAAGGATTAAACATAAATCTCAACCCAGAATTTGTCTTTCTCTTTCCAGCAGAATGGGTAGATCTTAAATATCCTATGCCAATAAATGAGAAAGAGTTTTCTTCTAAGGAAATAGCAGCGGCAGTGAAAATTCAATCCATGTGGAGAGGGACCTATGTCAGACTAATCATGAAAGCCAGAATGCCAGGTACACTTTGCAAACACATTTGAAAAGAACTCGTGTGGCCAGGAATGAACATTTGTTTATGCATTTTTTAAGTATTTTGGAGTCACCTTGTTTTTCAGCTTAACTAATTTGTATTCTATCAATACCGAAGTTCCCTGAGGGTAAGAAGCATGTCAATGTTCATTCTTCCCTGAATTTAGCTCAGTGTCCAAGACACAGCACATATAATAAATATTTACTAAAGGGGGCTAAGGAAATGACTCAGTGGCTAAAGCATCAGGACTGGAGTCCAAAAGATCCCTGGAACTCATATAAAAGCTGGTGTGATGGTCCACTATAGCCCCAGTAGTTGGGAGGCAGATTTGGGGGATCTCTATAGCAAGCTCTCTAGCCAGACCAGCCAGACCAGGGAGCCCCAAGTTCAGCAAGGGACACTGCCTTAGTAAATGACTGGAGAGTGATCAAAGGAAACACCCACCATCAAATTCTGGTCTCTACATGCACGTATATCCATTTGTATGTGCACCACACGTCTGTGCCCATACACATATAAGCAGATATGCACACATGCATGCATACCACATACACATACATACACCAGAAGTGATGTGTGTTGCATGAATAAATGAGTACATGAAAGGACGATCAGCTGTATTTTCCTAATCTGTCATGTGTTCTTTTCAAACATCCCCAGTGCCTGGCAATTTGCCGTATCAGCTTTAGCTAAGAAAGACGTGGACATTTCTAGCCTAATTTCACAGGCATAAATGAATGATACAAGTGTTTTTGAGCATGAAGGTGAAGTTCAAAGGCAGAGCATGGATCTCAGATGTCTCTTTGTCTTTTTATATTTGTGTAATGAAATGTTTCTAGGTATATTAAATGAATTTATTGTGAAAGTGGTCATTTTCATTAACTTAAAGTCAGAAGATGTAGAAATTATGTTCAGTCATTTTCACATGATTGTTTTTGACTTTTAGGTAGGATTGACTTCCGACAAAATTTTTTGGTATACTAAGGAGTAAAAACTTTAGATTCCCAACAGTTGTTTTGTTTTGTTTTATTTTGTTTGTCTTTTTGAGACAGTCTCTCCCTGAAGCCCCAGCTGGCATAGAACTCACTATGTAGAGCAGGCTGGCTTGGATCTCACAGAGATCCACCTACCTCTGCCTCCCCAGTGCTGGGATTAAAGGCGTGTGCCACCATGCCAGAACCAAAGATTTTTTTTAAAGTGCAATAAGTGGTTTGTGACAGGAAAATATTACAGATATGAATGTGCCATTCATAAGCTCCCTCACTTAGACCAAAATTATTTGACTATATTTAATTTAATGAAATTTAATTACTATTTGTGTGTTTATAATATATACTCAGTCATAATACACACCTGTAATCCCAGCACTCAGAGAACAAAAGTGGGGGATTGCTCCTGCCAACTTGAAGCTAACCTGGCCTACCAAAACAAGAAGGAAGGAAGGAGGGAGGGACGGAGGGAGGGAGGGAAGAAAGGAAGGAAATAAGAGAGAAAATAAGAGAAAATAGGGAGAAAGGAGGAGAAAGAAATTATAATTATTTGATTTTTATGTTTTTCTGCATTGGAAAAATATATACATTTATTAAATTCAATATATAGTAAAATGTTGTTCTCCCTATATGTTGTAAAAATGATATTCAAGCAATGACATTATTTACCTTTCTTTTGTACATTTCATACAACAGTTCTTAATCAAATTTAGACTTTCTCCCCCAACACCTCCCCCCCAACCCACTCATGTATTCCACCATACATGTTAAGTCTTATCTAGTCAAGCATTTATACCCAGATGTCCTTTAGTGCAAATTCATCCACTGAAGTCCAGTCAGCTCATCTAGAGATTCTAAGTAAGGCATACTCTCCCTCACCCAGTAGCAATCACCCATTGATCTTACTCCACTCTGGGCCATTGTCTGATTGAGGTGGCATTGGTCCTGTGCCCAGTGCCACCATTGCCACAAGTTCACATGTGTAAGCTTCCAGTGGCCTGAAACCCTCTGCTTCCCTGTGTTTATGAACAAGCCCTGGCACTTACAAACTTTCTACCCCCTCTTCCGCAATGATTCCTGACCCATGGATGGGTGAGGTTTAATATATGTAGGGACACACTGTAGTCTCTTATTCTTTAAAACTGGTCAGTTTTGGTCTTCTGTGTGTATAGGAAACTTCACTGGTGAGAGCTGAAAGATGCATTAATTTTTTCTCTACACCTCATTTCGCTATGGTCTATAACCCTTAGGTGTAGGGGTTCAACTGTAGATGTGTCACCTAGTACTTGGCATCTCTCAGATGTATATTCTCTGTGTCTGACCAGTTGTGGAATTCTGAAGTAGCCTCCATCTGTTGCAAAAAGAAGCTTCTTTTATCAGTGGTGTACAGTATGCTTGTCTGTAAATATAAGGATCCATATTTAGCATATGACAAGAAATTTCATTTGTCTAGAGATATGACAGAAATAGGATTTTCTCTACAATCTATATCTTCTTCAGCCATGTGTATTTCACTGACTTGACAGTACTACCCATGAGTTCACTCCCATTGGGAGGGCTTTAAGTCTAAGTACATGGCTGTTGATTACCCCCCCCACCCCAGATAACAGTGCCACTACTGCACCAATAGAGGTAGTTTCTGTGCCAGATGTTATAGCTATTAGGATTTAGCGCTGGGTTGGACCATTGATTGATTTTCTACCATAGCAGTTTGCATATTATCATCTAGCATTATGAGAGTTAAATTTCAGGTAGATGGTTTCCAGGTCAGTTCCTGCTCCATTGCTACAAGTCCTGTATCCTAAGTATGTCCTGTCTTCAGCAGTAGGATCTTATCTTTTAGTTCTGGGAGATAACCAAGAGCTTTGGCAATAACCTGTGTTATTTGGGGAGTCTCTTGGGCCACTCTCACTAACCACTCAAAAGGAGGTCTCTTCTGACACTGTGTTCCTTGCCAGACAGTCCCCAGGTATACATATGCACTGATGTTTAGACATTGTATGTGCATTTCTCAGGGGCTGAGGGGCATCATATTTCCCTCTGGGTTTGCAAACCCCCAGGATTCATTCATCCTCTACTCTTTTTCCTCCCATCTGACCTCCCTTCTCCCTCCCCAGTCCCATTCCCCCTGCCCTCCCCCCAATAACACCCATCTCTCACCACCACCCCTCTCCTGTGTTCCCTCCCCACCACACCACGGATCCCCTACATGTCCCTCCCTTCTCCCCTCCCAGGCGAACACTTCCACTCTCCTGGTAACATGTGTTTCCTACTATCCCCTTTTTTGGATTCTTTATTTTCCTTTACCTCTATGTATCCTTTCCATTTTTCTGGCTCCTGGGGTTACATCAGGATCTATACTCACATATAAGGGATTGATGCTACAGTCCTCAAATGAGGGAGAGCATACATCACTTGCTTTTCTGCGTTTGTGTTACTTAGTATAACACTCTCTGGTTTCATCCATTTACCTGCAAATTTTTGTAATGTCATCTTTTCCTGCTTCTGAGTAGAACTCCATTGTGTAAGAGAGCAGCAACAAATATGGATGTACAGGTATCTCTCCAGTAGGATGAGTCCTTTGGGTAAATGCCAAGGGGTAGGTATAACTGGATAATATGGTAGATTCATTTTTAGTTTTTTTAAGGGTTCTCCACACTGCTTTCCATAGTGGTTGCATGAGTTTTCGTTCCCACCAGCAACGAATGAGTGTTCCACTTTCTTCACATCCTCTACAGCATTTGGTGTTTTTCATTCTTTTGATCTTAGCCAGTATGACTGGGGTAAGATGAAATCTTAAAGTAGTTTTTATCTGCATTTCTCTGATTACTAAGGATATTGAACACTTTTTAAGGTATTTCTTAGCCATTTTTATTTCTCTGTTTGAGAACTCTCTGTTCAGGCATATAGCCCATCTTTTTATTGGGTTGTTTATTTTCTCATGTCTTTGAGATCTTTGTATACCCTGGATATTAATCCTCTGTCAGATGTGTACCTGGTAAAGATTTTTCTCCCAGTCAGCGGGTTTCCTCTTCCCTTCCTTGGTTATTTCTTTTGCTGTACAGAAGCTTTGAAGCTTAATGAGGTCCCACTTATTGATTGTTGACCTTAATGCCTAAGCCACTGATGTCTGATTTAGAAAGTTTTTTTCTAATGTCTGTATTTTGTAGGGTACTGCCTATGTTTTCTTCTAGATGGTTCAGAGTTTCAAATTTTATATTGAGGTCTTTGATCCATTTGGAGTTGAATTTTGTGCAGGGTGAAAGACAAGGGTCCAATTTCATTCTTCTTCAGGTGGAGATCCAGTTTTGCCAGCATCATTTGTGAAGATGCAGCCTTTCCTCTAGTGAATGTTCTTGGCCCCTTTGTCAAATATCAGGTGGCTGAAATTGCATGTATTCGTGTCTGGGTCTTCCATTGTGTTCCATTGACCTACATGTCTATTTTTGTGCCAGTACCATGCTACTTTTATGACTATAGCTCTGTAATATAATCTGAGATCTGGTATGGTGATCCCCCTGTTCTAGTTTGTTCTTCATTGCCGTGACAAAATACTCTGACCAATACCAACTTGGGAGGAAAGGGTTTATTTGTCTTACATCTCCCAGGTCGCAGTTCATCAGGGAGCCCAAGGTAGGAACTCAGGACAGGAACCTGGAAGCAGGAGCTGGAGCACAGGCCATGGAGGAATGCTGCTTACTGGCTTGCTCCCCCTGGTCCCTGCTCAGCCTGCTTTCTTATGTAACACAGACCCACCTGCCCAGGGGTGGCATCACCCACAGTGGGTTCGGCCCTCCCACATCACTCATCAAGAAGATGTCCCTCAGACATGGCCACAGGCCAGTCCAATAGAGGAAATTCCCCAATTGAGGCTCCCTCAACCCAGGTGTGTCAAGTTGACACTAAAGCTATCCAGCACTGCCCCCCCACAACATTGTTCTTTTTGCCCAAGATTGCATTGGCTGTCTGGGGTCTTTTCTGATTCCATATGAATTTTAGGATGATTTTTTTCTAACTCTGTGAAATATGTTGTGGGTCTTTTTATTGGCTTTGCATTGGATCTATATATTGCTTTTCGTAAGATGGTCATTTGCACGATATTGATCCAATCAATCTATGAGCATGGTAGGTCTTTCTGTCTCCTAATGTCTTCCTCTATCTCTCTCTTTAAAGATTTGAAAATTTCATTCTAGAGATCTTTAATGTCTTTGGTTAAGCTTATTCCTAAATATTTTATTTGTCTGAGGTTATTGCTAATTGGAGGATTTCCTTGAATGCTTTTTCTGATTGCTCATTATTGGTAGAAAGGCTACTGATATTTGTACATTGATTTTATAACCTGCTACTTTACTGAAACTATTAATCATTTATAACACTTTTCTGGTGGAATTTTTGGGATCTCTTATGTATAATATCATAACGTCTGAAAATAGAGTTAATTTGACCTCTACTTTTCCAATTAGTACTCCTTTAATTTCATTCTTTCTCTTGTCTTATTGCTCTAGCAAGAGTTTTGAGCATTATATTGAAAAAGAGTTGATAGTGGACAGCCCTGTCTGGTTCCTGATTGTAATGGGGGGATGCTTCCAGTTTTTCTCATTTTTGAATGATGTTGGCTATGGGTTTGTTGTATATATATTATTTGCCTTTTGAGAAACTGAGAAACTCAAGAAATTTCATAGTAGAGTTCTTTCTTTCACTCTGCACACATTCATTGAGTATTTCAGTGTGGCACACCAATGTACATTCTGGGCTCAGAGGTTAGTAAGGCAGACAAGATTTCTGATCTGGTGAGTCTTATGCTCTGTTGCATTAAACTCACAGCCGACAAGTGAACATCTTAAAATACACATTTCAGATCCCGGAAAGAACCATGAAGAAACTTGGGACAGTTACAAAGAGTGTCAGTTTCTGCATGTTCACTTTGACACTTACCATGAGTGGAGTTTCCTAGACCGTTCATCTGCCTTTCAGTCATTTGTGTACGGTGCAGTAGACTGAGGTGTTGTGGCACCCTTTTAGTTGCTGTTCTTCAGAAAAATTAGGTGGTTGCCTCTTCTGAGTTAAGGTTTCTCACAGGAGGTTTTGGTGTGTAAAACTTATGTAAATGGTTTCATAAGTCTCTTAAGCTACACTAAAGAACATTTTATGATTTTTAGGCTAAATATGATAAAAGACAGAGGATAAGGTGAACAGATGTCTAAACTAGAGGTTTATTCCTTTATGTGAGTTTTTTTGTTTTCCTTTTCTGGTTTTGTTTTGTTTTGTTTTTGTTTTTGTTTTTGTTTTTGAGATGAGGTCTTCCTGTAGCCCCAGCTGGCCTGGAACTCACTATGTAGACCAGGCTGGCCTCCACCTCTGAGTACTGGGATTAAAGGCATGTGCCACCAAGTCCAGCCAGCTCTATGTTTTGAACATGCTTTTTCTGCTTACAAGATTTAGGGACCTAGAGTCAGCTTACTTATGTATTTAAAATTCTTCATCTGCAAAATGAAGACTAAACAAGATCATTGTCTGGCCATCCTGCAAACTTAATATTGTCATCTTTATTATTATTTTTAGACACAAAGGAAAATGCCAGTGTTGCAGATATACTTCAAAAAGTTTGGGCTGTATTAGAACTGAATATGGAACAATATGCACTTTCTCTCTTAAGGTAAAGAATACTTCTAGACTTCTTCCAGACCTCTTCTAGCTAAAGAACTTTTCAAGATGTCTGCTAAAGAACTGTTTTCTATGTCCATAATGGCCTCTATCTCAGCTAGCTTGAGACACTGTGAAAAATATCCAGGATTCCAATGCTTTTAAGTGTAGCTCTAGATTCAGTCAGGGAGGGGCATCCATCCTATGCTCACTCTCATGGTGTTATAGAAGAGGCCACAGGCTTGCAGGTAACAAACAGCTCGCATGATGCTTTTAGTCAGTTATAGGAACCAGAAGTCATGCAGATTAAAATCCTTAGAATCTACTCTTGTTTGTGCCTTTAGTTTTTCATAATTGACTTTTCCAAATCCATTGCTCATTTTCACATCTGTAGCTCCATTTAGCTCCCCATCCCAGTGCCGTGCTGCTGATTAACCTTGCCTGGTTTTCTTGGTTTTAGAGTTTGAGTTTTGGTTCTTATTTCTCATCTGTGAACTATAATTACTCCCTTGCTCATGAATTATATTCTCTTTCAATGAATAACATACAGATAACTTCAAGCACCACTGAGAAATGTCTTTCAGGGTTGACTTGGGATGTGGATGTCAATCTTGGCACCAGATACCATAGGTCACATAGTATTCTTTTGAAAAACACAATCTAGTAAACTTTGGCTTCCAAGGGTTTGCTATTTCAGGACCTACTTTTCTTCCATAAATAGAATGTATTTTGAAAATGCTTTTGTCCTTGATACTCAAATTATCTGTACTTTTCTAGACTAATGTTTAAAAGCAAGTGTAAATCCTTGGAATCTTACCCATGCTATCAAGATGAAGAAACTAAAGTTGCCTTTGCTGACTACATTGTGAACTATCCAGATCAGCCACCCAACTCTTGGTTTATAGTGTTCAGGCAAGTGATGAATGATGCCGTCTTTACATGTCATTCAGTATTCATCTCTAAAGAGTTTTATGAGTAAAAGTAGGGCTAGTGGTAAAAGTATCTGTCTCTAGATTTCTTTTATATCTTACTTTAAATTCTCCCACATTTGCTATGTGTGAATGAGATGCTGCAGAAATTTTATAAATATGCCTTACACCAAAATATAGATAATGTAAATAACCTTTTAGACTTTTAATGAACATGTTAAAATAACACAAAAAGTCAATGATTCCAGCAAAAAATATAAGCTTTAATTTGCAAGCAATAACGTATTAAACAAAAATCAAAGGAGACTTATTAAATGGAGTTTCTTAATGGAGTTAGCTTTTATACATCAAAATGCCACATTAATGCTGATTTTTTTTGTCTTTTTGAGACAGGGTTTCCCTGAAGCCCCAGCTGGCCTGGAACTCATTATATAGACCAGGCTGGCCTCAAATGCACAGAGAGCTGCCTGCCTCTGCCTCTGGAGTGTTGGGATTTAAAGGAGTATGCCACCACGCCCAGCCTTCCACATTAAAACTGATTTTTAAATGAAAACTATCTGTGGACCCCTTAGTTATTTGGAATGTTAAGCTTTTAAAAGATTCTTTGGCGTTAAATACAGTTACAAGCTTTAAGAGTCATATTAAAATGTGTTTGTACTTTTATAATTACAGAGAAACGTTTTTGGTTCCTCAAGACATGATTTTGCTCCCCAAAGTGTACACTGCACTTCCAATCTGTTTGTTGCATGTTGTTAACAATGACACTATGGAGCAAGTGCCAAAGGTGTTTCAAAAGGTGGTACCTTATCTTTACACCAAGAACAAGGTAAGTGCACAATTTATTCTCCCTGTCACATACCACAGTGGTGCAAAGCCTCCATCCTGTGAGCTCTGCAGCAAGTAGAGCAGATGTGCTTTTAGTCTCTGCCTAGGAGGATGAGAGCCCTGGTCTGTCCTCATACAAGTTCCATTGCTTTATACCCTTCACATTACAGAAAGAAAGCATTCTGCATTGCCATTATTGAAACCAAAACCACATAAAACATTTAAAACAGAAATGGATGCCAAGAGCTCATTGAGTCCTTTCCCTAAAACAAATCACAGGGTTGTCACTGCTTCATGATTAACATTTTCTCCCCTTTTAGGTATTTACCTTTTAGGTATTTCAGAAGGTTGAGGTTACATGCCCAGCCATCACCTCCCTCGTCTTTTGGTTGTAAGCCTGCGCCTTTAACAGCTGCACCAGCTCTCCAGCCCAGCCCCCTAGTCTTTTCTAAGGCAGCATGAATTTCTAAGGTCAGGAAGCACTTGGCATACTACCCTGCCAAAAGGATGACACACCCCAGCCTTCATCTTCATCCAACTGTGTTTCCTCTCAGAGTGTAGCAGTCCCATCTTCATGTTTTCAATCATGCCCTATTGGGGAATCATACCTGGGCTGCAAACCAAGAGATTTGTTTCACTCTAGCCTCCCACTCCTTAGATAGACTAGATAGTCCTGAACTTCCTTTTTCTCTTTGGATTGTGATTTTGCTTGACTTTGTTTCATTCTATAAATTCCGTGCATTATTTTGTGTAATTTAGACACACCTGTCAAATGAGTACTGGTTTCATAAAAATGAAGAATAAATTTAAAATGTATTAGCTAGGGGCTAGAGAGATGCCTTGGCAGTTAAGAGCACTGACTGCTCTTACAGAGGACACAGGTTCGATTCCCAGCACGCACATGGCAGCTAACAACCATTCAAATCTCGAGTTCCAGGGTAATCCAACATCCTCTTCTGACCTCCATGGGCACTGCATGACACAGGTGTACTTACCCACATGTAGGCAAAACACTCATACTCATAAAATAAAATAAATAAATACAATACTTTTTAAGAATAAAAATGAATAAAATGCATTGACTCAGTAAAAATCCCAATAGCTCTTTGAAACTATTTAGGAATTTTTTTTTTAGAACACAGGACAATATAATTCTTTCTTTTATTTGAATTACCGTCTCACCATGTAACCCTGCCTGGCCTAGAACTCACTATGTAGAACAGCCTGGCCTAGAACTCTTTATATTTAAATCACACTAATTTAATTTATATTCATTGTATTTCTTATTTTGAAATGATATTCTTACTTCATTTATCTTGGGCCTATAAATCAAATTCCATGTCAAGCATGAAGTTATGAACTTTAACACACAGAATTACTTTCTACTCTAAATTCTCCTTCATGGTCTGAAAAATGCCATTTCATGAAGAATTTCAGGACTATGAAATTTCCCTTACCTGTAAATGTCACCTTGTCCAGCAGAACACATTATATTCAATCCAACACTAGAAAAGAGGACACGCCTTAGTCCTCCCAAGGAAAATTTGTCTTTACACTCATAATTTTTCATTGATATTTATCAGATTTGATTTATATTCCCTTTCAAATAAAATAACTTAATTTGTGATCACAAATACTGAAAATGAGAAAGCAATGGCAAGAAGAAGGTTTTGTTTAAAGGGAGACTCTATCAAAGTCATAGATACCGTCAAAGGCTGGAACTGAGCTCTCCCTCACTAAATAACTTATACGAACATTAGTCATTGATATTAAATTTTGGAAGGGGCATTTAAAGACTACTTAGTTTAACAGAATAGAAGGATCTAATTTAAAATATTTTAGTTATTATTTTTATTTTATGTGTATGAGTGTATTGCCTGCATGTGTGTAAATGCACTCATGTCATGCAATGCCCATGGAGGTCAGAAGAGGGCATTGGATACTCTGGAACTTGAGTTATAGATGGTTGTTAGCTGCCATGTGGGCACTGGGAATCAAACCTGTGTCCTCTGTAAGAGCAGCCAGTGCTCTTAACCGCTGAGCCATCTCTCCAGCCCCTAGAAATCTAATTTTTGTCTACAGATTTTTGTGGGGTTTTGGGGTGTTTTCTTTGTGTTTGTTTTTCTTCTGCAGCTTTATTGAAGCACTAGCTCCTGAGATGAAGGTTGAATTACTTGAATAGCTGTAAACAATGCAATTTGAGTCAAAATGCAGAAGCACATTCCAGCTTCACTGACTTTTATCTGATGTTGCAAATTTGGTTTACATCCAGCTCCCTGACCCTTTCACATCTCTTCTACCTTTTTTAGGGAAATAAGTGGGAAGAGGGGGGCTGTGTGAACAGTTAACAGCTTTCAGTGGTACCTTTTGTGGCTTTCTGACTCTTTAAGAGTCTCAATTTATAAACACTTTTACAGATTCCTAATGTCCCTGACAAAACGTGGCTCCCAGAACTGGATGTTGCCACAGAACAAAGCTCTGATGCACCCGAATGTAGAGAGAATCATGACACCTTTTCTTGGTAGTCTGTGACTGCATTAACCGCCACTGGAAAAGCAGTCATGTGTATAGTCTACTGAAGATTGTCAGTTTCCAATCTATTGCCATAAGACTAGGATCCTTCAAGGTGTTTATTTTGTTTAGGAAACTATAGTGTTCCAAGGTTAAAACAAAAACACAGGATGAATTTGTTGTTTTGAGACTTCTCAGGATCCTTAATGAACCAATTCGTATTGAGTATCTCCAGAAAGGAAATAAAGTGCACAATATTTTCCAAGTATGCTACATCATAGATGTCTGTTTAAAAAAAAATACCTTCAGTCAGTATTTCACAAATCACATTTTGGAAGATACTGCTGCAAACTTAAGCTGTTGTTATTTCCCACGTGGCTTTTCTATATTATTTTTATCATGGAATGATTTGCTATAGCCTTTATGAGCCATCTCGATATGATCCTAGGGTCATATCCCAGAGTGTTTCAAGAGACATGTGAACATTTAGCTACACAGATAATGTCTAGAACTGTTGAACAGCTGTGTAACAGGTAAGCCTAGGTGCTACCTAGCTATGGTTAATTGCCTAGGAGCATCATCCAGAGACACCCTGACCCACAAAATTGTTATTATTTACTTGTCCCTTATTTACATGGACTCTTGTCTCTTAATCTTATCAAACAAGAAATGAAGTTCTTGTTCTCTAAACACTCATGTTGGCTTTCAGGACTGTTTTGTTCTTTGGGACTTCACAAGCCATCTTTTTGAATCTTGGTAAAAACCATTAATAAACTGATTTGTCTGTGGTTTGCAAATATGCATTTGTTTGCAAGTGTATTTTTTTCAGTTTGAAGACTCAGAGTTCTTTGCTGTACTTCTGTCAGAATTTTTCAAAGAGTGTACGGTATGATTTAGAATACTGACCAGTGTTAGAATACTGACCAGTGAGATTTCTTAGTTTTTCAAGAACTCTGTTATGTAACTCTTTTACTCTAAGAATCCTGAATTCATTTAGCTCACCAGGCCCTGTCATAGAACAGGTTTAGCTTTATATTTTTATTTACTGATATTGATCTTATATGGTTTTATACACTTTGCCTTTTAAAATTATTCTCTAAGTCTGTGCCAACACAAACAGCCATGCCAATTTCTTTTGCTTCTTTAATACATTTCAGGAAGCTCAAATAATAAATCTATACATTATACTTTACAAGTAAATAGTCTTCATCATGCGTCACTCATCTTCCTTCTACCTGCTCTGAACATGATGTCAAATTTCTTATTGTAGGCAGGGGCGATGGAGCAGCTGGTAAAAGTAGTTACTGCCAAGCATAAAATCCTGAGTTCAAATCCCCAGAATTCATGTGAAACGCCAGGCATGGCTACACATGTGCCTATAACTGCAGTGCTGGAGGGTGGGGCAGAGTCAAGAGGACTATGGAGGGTTGCTAGCCATCAGCGTAGGTCCAGTTTTAGTGAAAGATTTTCTCAAAGGAATACGGTAGAGAATGGTAGAACAGGGTATCCTCTGGCTTTTGTGCATATGCATAGATGCATGCACCCATATATACACATAAGCACATACCACATGCATACACACAGAAGAGAGAGAGGGAGAGAGAGAGAGAGAGAGAGAGAGAGAGAGAGAGAGAGAGATCTATTTGATGTTGCTCCATTCATCTCATTACAAGTCTTGGAATTCTGGCTAATACTCCTGGATGTCTGTTGAGAGTTTATGCATCTTTTTTTATAAGTATTTAATAACCATATAATTAGAAGAAGCATTCCATTACAACAGCATTGACATATTTAATAAGTTTATGCATTCTTATGACTGGTGTAGATTTATGTTTTGTTTCTGGAAATCCAGACACAGCAAAAAGCATCCTCTGCAACAGAGAACAACTAGAGAACAAATCTATCTTTTTTCAATCCTCATTAGTAGTTTCTGGAATTATCAACCCAATATCACCTTCAGCTGTTGTTTCCTGCTATGATGTCAAGTTTGTGACTCACTAACTTTTTGGCCAGACATCTAATTATGCTGAGCCAGGCTCTTATCCAGTTTGTAGACACCTTTCCATACTCTTCAACTAGCTCTTTTCTCCAGTCTACAGAGCTCACATCAGAACTGAATCCAGGTTTCCTGAGCTCCTATGAGCTGTTGTTTTAATAGCTTTACCTGCCACTTCAAAGGAACTGCATTGTCATAAACAGTCAGGATTTTAGAAAGATTAGTATGGCAGGCAGGAAATTCAGGTCAGAAGCTGCTGACGACTCTAAGATAATGCAATAACTTTAAAGAACACTTTAGAAAACATGAGGAACAACAGTAAATATCACACTTATTTTGTACTTAGGGAACCATACTAAGAAAAACAATAGAGTTGATTTTCCCAAAAACATGAAAGATAATGTATTTGCCCATTTACCTGTCTGAAATCTACTTGTTTATTTGCTTATTTATTTATTTATTTTTATTATATTTACAGCACTAAGGATAAACCCAGGACTTCACACAAGTGAAGCAATCATGCCTCCACTGGAATAAACCCTCATCCCTAAGATTAGGCTTTCTAAGATGAGCTTCAAAAGTGCAATGTTAATGGTTTAATGGTTATTGAAAGATCTTGGGATCTATATGAATACCAAAATAGTAACGCATTTTAATCCCATGATATATAAGGTACATTTGAGGGCCAGTGGCAGCATAAGTCGTGCCTGTGTTACTTCATTTTCTTCTAGAAAGGCTATATGTTTGTGGCGGAAGCATTTACTGGTGACGGGTATGTGTCGGGCTCGCGATGGAAGCTCCGTCTCATTGGCTCTTACACTCCACTCCCATGCCTCTCCCGAGACTCTCCAAGCAACACGTTCACAATAAAGGAAATCAGAGATTACTACATCCCCAATGATAAGAAGATCCTATTCAGGTATAAACATATGACAGGGGTAAAGGTATTCGTTAAGAACATCTGTTTTATAAAAATGAATTCATATCTCTGAACCAATTTAACTTCTGTACTTTTATGGAAACAACCAATTAATAGCATGATTATTTATATCAAGTTTAAACAACTTTTTTTCTTCAAATTCTTTTATTCTTTATTTTATTTATTATTTTCATTTTATTTTATGTGGATGAATGTATGGCCTGCAGGCATGTAAGTGCATCCATGTGGTGCAATGCCTGATGAGGACAGAAGAGGCATCAGCTCCCCTGAAACTGGAGTTATGGACAATGCTTATTCATCTCCATGTAGGTGCTGGGAATCGAATCTTGGTCCTTTGCAAGAGCAACCAGTGCTCTTAACTGCCAAGCCATCTCTCCAGCCCCTTCAAACTCTTTTAAAATCTAATACTTTTTCTGTCTAGTAATCAACTTATTTAAACATCCAGCGTGTGCACACTTTCCAATCCTCTGTCTGAATGTCGGTAAGCCTCTTTCTCCAGTTTAAAATGAATTCTCGTTCTGTGAATAAAATGAGAGACAAATAACAGGCATGAAACATGTCCTTTGCATCATTCTTGCTTTAACATGCTTTACAGAAACACTTTCTAAATCATTAAACAAGAAAATGGCATAATCCTAATTTAGGCTTTTGCCTAGTATTATTTTTATGTTTATACACTTTTTTATTTTAATATTATTTTTTATTTTTTTAGAAGAAGCATATCATTACAGCTTTAATACATTCAGTAACAGCTTCCAGAGCAAAGATACATCTCTTTCAAAAGTGGCTATAAAATATTTAAGTTCACAGTTAAATTAATACAGTTATACAATATTGAACTCAGTATAACCCTTATAAGACATAAAACTGAATGAGTTTTTAACCTTTAAAAAACATCTCCATTTCATTTTAAAATATACTGTTTCTTACAGAAAGACTCATTGTTTTCGCTCATAACACTGAGATGTTGGCACACGCATCTCTAATCTCTATGTATCTGATTGCTACTAGTCATAATCGGTTGCACTCAGATCCTTGACACCTGTGTATGTCTATAAAGTCATCGGGTAGATTTCAATGATAATGTTTATCACCTCTACTAATTAACATGATGCAAATATTTATGCTTCCTCCTCAAATACATATTTTAAAATTTGTTGATTATTTTGTGTGTGTGTGTGTGTGTGTGTGTATGACACCGAACATCCCAAACCATCTTATTCAACTACACACCCACTTCCCAGATGGCACCCTCAGATAGCCTGCCTCCCC
This sequence comes from Nannospalax galili, assembly GCF_000622305.1. Taxonomy (NCBI): domain Eukaryota; kingdom Metazoa; phylum Chordata; class Mammalia; order Rodentia; family Spalacidae; genus Nannospalax; species Nannospalax galili. Next base: position 2,229,327 of record NW_008341187.1, on the reverse strand, counting down.
CTACTAGAGCCCTTATACTCTGTTATCCCTTCTACTGTCTGCTGTGTGGTC
>NW_008341187.1:2226540-2229078 GCF_000622305.1 Nannospalax galili | reverse complement strand
AGATAAACCAATTTATTTTTACTCTTAAGGTCGTTTGAGGATCTTTTCCTCCTGACTCCTTCCTTTGAACAGTTCTGCCTATGTGAAGATAAGTCAAAGGTCCTGACTGGCCATGGCTGGCTTCCCTTGGAAACACGGAGGAAATAATTCCTCTGTGTTGACCCTCCTTTTTGTAGACTGGACACTGGTTCAAGTCCATCTGGTGGGGTCTCCTGGGCCTCCTGATCAAGAGGACAAGTGACCCACCACAATTATAGGACATTTGTATAGATGCTTATAGTCCCCTGGAACTAGTTGACCTAGGAGGGCAAGGAGCAAAAAGTGTCCTTTATGTTGCTCTGACCAAATTAGTATAGTCCTCAAAGTATGTCTGTTAAACTTCCAAGAAGGTTAGTTCCACCAGCCTGGTACTTTTAATTACTGTGTGCCATGTAGATAAATCTTGGGCAAAGAACAATTGTTTTCAGATAAACCTTACCTAGAAATATATTTCTTGATCTTGTATGTATAATTTGTCAGTAGGTTGTTGGACTAATATGGTTCCCTCTGGTTTTTAAAACTAGCTAGGCACTATTTATCTCCCTCATTGTCTAACCCCTCCATCCTGGTTTCCCCAATTAAGGTGCTCCCATTTCCCTCTTTCTCCCTTAATAATACCCTTCTCCTACGGTCCTACCTCTCTTGAGCTCCTTCTTTCCCTTTATCCTCTAGGTTCTTTGTAACCCCTCCCTCCCCCTTCCCTTAAACTAACCCAATTTTTATCCACATCTCCCTTATTAATGCTTGTTTCCTACTGTTCTTCTCTTTTGTTCTTTCTTTTCCTTTACCTCCCTGGTTCCTTCCATTATGCTGGTTCCTGTAGTTATGTCTGGATACATACTCACTTATCAGGATTTGGTTCTAGGATCCACATATGAGGGAGAACATATGTCGATTTTTTTTCTGAGTCTGTGTTACTTCACTTAGTATAACAGTTTCTAGTTCCATCCATTTATTGCAAATTTCATGATTTCATCTTTCTTTACTCCTGAATAAAACTCCATTGTATAAATGAACCACATTTTCATTATCCACTCATCAACTGAAGGACACTTAGGTTGCTTCCATCTATTAGCTATTGTGAAAAGAGCAGCAACAAACATGGATGTACATGTGTCTCTGCAATAGGATGAGTTCTTGGGTACATGCCAAGGAGTGGCATAACTGGGTCAAATGGTAGGTTCATTTATAGTTTTTAAAGAGTTCTCCACACTGCTTTCCATAGGGGTTGAACAAGTTTGCAGCCCCACTAGCAGTGGATGAGTGTTCCTCTTTCCCCACATCTGACTGGGGTAAGATGAAATCTTAAAGTGGTTTTAATTTTCATTTCCCTAATTATTAGTGATGTTGATCATTTTTTAAGATGCTTCTTAGCCATATTTACTTCTTCTTTTGAGAACTCGATGTTCAGCTCCTTAGCCCATTTTTTAATTGGGTTACTTCTGGTCTTGATTCTCTGTTTTTTGAGTTTGTTATATATTCTGGATGTTAAATCTCTGTCGGATGTGTCACTGGTGAAGATTTTCTCCCATTCTGTGGGTTTTCTCTTCACTTCCCTGGTTGCCTCCTTTGACAAACAGAAGCTTTTTTGTTTAATGAGGTCCGATTTGTTGATTCTTGACCTTGTTCATGAGCAGATGATGTCTGGTTTAGAAAATCCTTTCCTACACTAATATCTTTTAGGGTTTTGCCAATGTTTTCTTCTAACAGTTTCAGAGTTTCAGGCTTTACATTGAGGTCTTTGATCCATGTGGAATTGACTTTTGTGCAAGGTGAAAGATAGGGGTTTAGTTTCATTCTTCTACAGGTGGAGATCCAGTTTTGTCAGCACCGTTTGCTGAACATGCTGTCTTTCCTCCAGTGAATGTTCTTGGCCCCTTTGTCAAATATCAGGTGGATGAAATTGCATTAACTCATATTTGGCTCTTTAATTTTGTTCCATTGATCTATGAGTCTATTTTTGTGCCAATACCATGTTGTTTTTATGACTAGATCTCTGTAGTACAGCTTAAAATCTGGTATAATAATCCCCCCTGCATTGCTCTTAGTGCTCAGGGTTGCTTTGGCTATCCCAGGTCTTTTGTGCTTCCATATGAATCTTAGGATATTTTTTTCCTGTTCTGTGAAAAATGTCATGAGGATTTTGATTGGCATTGCAATGAATCTATGAATGGCTTTTGGTAGGATAGTCATTTTCACAATATTAATTCTTCGAATCCATGAGCATGGGAGGTCCTTCCTTCTTCTGATGTCTTCCTCAATCTCTTTCTTTAAAGATTTAAAATTTTCTTTTATGTTTTAAAATCTTGTATTTTAATCCTAGGTTTGGTAACTACAAGATGAGATAAAAGCTAAAAAAATTTTAACTGACCTTTCTTTGCTCAGTCACTGTAAAAGAGGAAGAATTTCTGTTTTAATTCTAACATTTTTTGCTGTCTAAAATATTCTTTTACTTCATGCCATTAGTTGTTTTTAATAAATGAAGTTATGCTTGATTCT
>NW_008341187.1:2225581-2225911 GCF_000622305.1 Nannospalax galili | reverse complement strand
GATAAAACCAACTTGTTCATGGTAGATGATCTTTTTGATGTGTGTCTGTATGTGGTTTGCAAGCATCTAGTTGAGAATTTTTGCATCTGTGTTCATTAAGGATGTGGGTCTATAGTTCTCTTTATTGGTTGTATTTTTACCTGGCTTTGGTATTAGAGTGATGCTGGCTTAATAGAAGGAATTTGGAAGTTCTCCCTCCATTTCTATCTTTTTGAATAAATTAAGTAGTACTGGATGTAGATCTTCTTTAAATGTCTGATATAATTCTGCTGTAAATACATCTGGTCCTGGGCTTTTTTTAGTCTGGAGGTTTGGTATTACTATTTCAAT
>NW_008341187.1:2221172-2225435 GCF_000622305.1 Nannospalax galili | reverse complement strand
GTCTGTTGTGATGTTTCCCCTTTCATCTCTGATTTTGTTGATTTGGAGGTGCTCTTTCTTTCTTTTTGTTAACTGGGCTAGCATTCTGTCAATCTTGTTTATCTTTTCAAAGAACCAGCTCTTGGATTCTTTGAGTCTTTGTATTGTTTTCTTTGTTTCAATTTCATTAATTTCTACCCTGATTTTTGTTATTTCTTCTTGTCTGCTGGGTTTGGGTTTCATTTGTTGTTGCTTTTCAAGTGTCTTGAGTTGCAATGTTAAGTCATTTATTTGTGTTCTTTCTGATTTTTTGATGTAGGCACTTAGAGCTATAAACTTCCCTCTAAGGACAGCTTTCAGCATGTCCCAGAGGATTTGTTGTGTTGTATTGTCCTTTTCATTTAGTTCCAGGAATACTTTTATTTCTTTTTAATTTCTCTTTTTACCCATTTCTCATTCAGGAGTGTGTTGTTTAATCTCCATGTGTTCATGTGGTGACTGGGGCTTCTTCCAGTGTTGATTTTGAGCTTTATTGCATTGTGGTCTGATAGAATGCATGGAATTATTTCAGTCTTTTTGTATTTGTTGAGGTTTGTTTTGTGCCCCAGTATATGGTCAATTTTGGAGAAGGTTCCATGGGGTGCTGAGTAGAAAGTATGTCCTTTGGTGCTTGGGTGGAATACTCGGTAGATGTCTGTTAGGTCCATTTGATATATGGTATTGTTTAATTCAGATGTCTCTCTGTTAACTCTCTGCCCTGTTTACCTATCTGATGGAAACAGTGGGGGTATTGAAGTCTCCTACTATTAATGAGTTGGGATTCATGTGGGTCTTAAAGTCCTGTAGTGTTGTTTTTTATGAAGTTAGTTGCACCATTTGGTGAATATATGTTCATGACTGTAATCTCTTCTTGGCTTGTTGTTCCATTTATCAGAATGAAGTAAGCCTAAACAATTTTATATAATGGTAATAAGATTTCCTTAGATTTCCTTCTACTTGACTTTCAGTAACCATTCTTTCTGATGTTCTTGCTGGTACTTGGCTTTCTGATGGCGCTACTCCATCTCTGACTAGTCTCTGGCAGGATTCATCTTCTTTCTCACCTCACCCTCCTTTCCATGCTCCTCTATTTCCTGCCCTTGAATTGTCCCAGCATGGGCTCCACTCTCTTTCATTAACTGGATCTGTGGATTCTCCTGACTCGCCACCTCTCTGTGCATTCTCCCCTCTGTGCTCACAGCTCTTCTGCTGCTGCAAGGTCCTTATTGTGTTTGTTCCTCAAATCCGGGATTCCATTATATTCCTTCTGAGGACTATTCTGTCACCTGACCTTATTCATTTATATATATGTCCTTTCTTCCAGGACAGTTTCTTTTCTAACGCACACATTTATACATGTGTTATAAAATGTTTGTCAACTTCCCTTTGACTATAGAATGAAACTGAAAGCACATAGTGTGGTATCCAATACCTTTGCCCATACACTAACACAGTATTCATCATTGTTAACAGAAAGATGCATTCCCACCTGGGATTTGACAGTGATGGAAACATGCACCTCTTTTCTTGACTATATAAGCCTGGGATCATTCATCAAATCTGTAGTGGCTCTAACGTTTTCAGCATGCCAGTGGGTCTTCAAAGCCATTTGCTTTTAGATGATCACATGAGAAAACCATACCATTTACTTTACTGGCTTGTGGGACAGAGCAGTGTGCTTGATTACAAAGTTGACTCTCTCTCTCAATAGGTATTCCATCAAAGTGACAGTGGCACAGCCTATTACAATACAGGTCCGCACATCCAAGCCAGATGCCTTCATCAAGCTGCAGGTGCTGGAAAATGAAGAAAACATGATGAGCACAGTGGGAAAAGGCCAAGCCATAATCCCTGCCTTCAACTTCCTGGGGAGTGAGAAAGCCTTGAGTTCCCAGTGTAAGTGTCCCTGCTGGAGTCGGGTCCTGAATTCATGAGCAGACACTCCTGCTTTTGTGGCATTTAAAAACATTTAGTGTAAAGTAGAAACTAAAACTTGACACTACAGCAAAATATGTGGAAAACACTGTATTTGACAGCACTGATGCCATGGTAATTGTGTGTCTAGTTAGGCTCTAAAAACCAGTAGGTTGGTGATGGCTCTCCATTAAAGACTATGATTTGAGAAAAAAATTTATTTCTTATACATGAGTCTTTTTATTTTAAAGATTTATTTGCCTTTACTATGTGTGTTATGAGTGCCTATATGTATGGTATATGTACCACGTGTGTGCCTGGTGCCCTCACAGGTCAGAAGAAGGCATTGGATCTTATGGAACTGGAGTAACTGATAGTTGTAAGCCATGTGGGTACTGGGAACCAGTCCTCTGCAAAAGCAGCAAATGCTCTTAACTACTGAGCCATCTCTCCAGTCCCACATGAGCCCTCTTAATAAGTAGACTTTTTATTTTTTGAAAGAGTTTTTTTTATTTTGTTATCAATTCAATACTTTTGTAAAATGTTATCATTAAAATTAACATGAAATTTAAAGTCATTATTTCTAATATAATATTCTCAATGAGTTATGAAGGAAATTGTTTCCAAAATAATGCCTAAAAGTGGTACTGTGGGGTGTATTGTTTATTTGGTTATTTTAGTTATTTGATTCTGATTAAAAATAATATATGACAAATGCAAAAATTGGCAAAAATATAGAAATATAGAAAAAATAAATTAATTCATTACAGGTATGTACAGGTATGCTACTTAGGAAAATATATACTTAGTATTTTATTGCTGATATTCTAATCTCAGGGCAGGCATGGTGGCACACACTATTAAACAAGTATTTGTGGGCTGGAGAGATGGCCCAGCAGTTAAGAGCACTGAGTGCTCTTGTAAAGGACCTGGGTTCAAAGCCCAGCACCCACATGGTGGCTAACAACCATCCCTAACTCCAATTCTAGGGGATCCAATGCCCTCTTCTGACCTGCATGGGCATTGCACAATGTGGGTGCACCTACATAGATGCGGACAATACACTCAACACATAAAGTAAAATATTAATAATAAAGCTAGCATTTACATTTTTAAACAAAATTAATGTTTCACCTGGTTTACTGATTGACATTTCTTCTTAAAATCACAATTTTCTGAGCTGGGCATGGTGGTATATGCCTTTAATTCCAGCAATTGGGAGGCAGAAGAAGGTGAATCTCTGTGAGTTTGAGGCCAGCCTGGTCTCCATAACAAATCCAGGCCAGCTGTGACTACAGGGGGACCCTGTCTCAAAAAAAACTTTTTTTATTTCTTCTTTGTTCCATTGTTTGAAACCACAAACTAATGCTATATACAAGTGATTGTGTTAGCTGGTTTTACATCACTATGACCTAAATGCTGATGCAATCATCCTAAGAACCTCAGGGATTACAGCCCTCAGTTGACCAGCTCTATTATTTCTAGACCTGTGATTAAGCAGAACTTCATGGCAGAAGGAGATGGTGGCGCAAAGCAGCACACCTCATGGCATAGAAAGGAAGTGGGAGGCGGAAACAGGGCAGAATACTGCCTCCAAAGCTGGGATCCCACGGACCCACCTCTCCCAACCAAGTCCCAACTTCCTCAAGTGCTTTTTGTGTGAATTCATCAGTGGATTAATACACGGTTGAAGTTACTGCCTCACAATCCCATCACTTCTCAATAGCACCATGAGCTGGAGACCAAGCAAGCCTTGATTTCAGCACATGAGCCTTTTAGAGAGGCACTCATATCCAAATCCCAACACTCCTTCCTGGCCCCCAGTAGTCCATGTCCATCTTGTACTGTGAAGTGCAATTCGTGCACATCTAAGAGTTTCCAACATCACAATGGTTCCAGTGTTCTGCTTCATTAAAATTTTTGCTTTATTTTTACTTTATGTGTCTGAGTGCTTCGGCTGCATGTATGTGAGCACGCTCCTGTGTGAAATTGGTCCATTGTTTATCTAAAGTCCAAGTCCAAAAGCACTCCACTGGGATTCAAGGCAAACCCTTGGCTGTGAAATGATGATAAAACCTGAAAGAAAATTACTTTCTTCCAAGATACAAAGGTGCAGAGTAAATGTCTTCATTTCCAAAGGGAGGAATGAACAAATAGAAAGAAGGTTCAGGTCACAAGACTGAAACCTCACAAGGCAGACAGTAAACCCAGTAACTCCTTGTGTGGTACTGTGGTGGGGTCTGATGTGTGCAGGATGTGTGCAGTCCCACCCCTATGGCAGGTACTTCTGGCTACAGACCACAGGACCATTGTTCTAAAAACTCTATTCTA
>NW_008341187.1:2219183-2221139 GCF_000622305.1 Nannospalax galili | reverse complement strand
TATATATATTATATATATATATACTGCATACTATATATCTAGTATGATTTTCAAGTTTCTCTTGATTTTATTACATTCTTCTCTTCCGTATGCTCACTGAACATAATTTTCACCTGCTACTTCCCTCCTGAGCGTTCACTCAATGCGGTCCTCAGTGTTTCATCCCTAGATGTGCTGTGAATGTCTACAGAGATTTGCTCACAGTCTGTTAATAATATGATTGAGATAGAGTTTATTAAATAAACTTCTTTTACGCCAGGCATGGGGCATGTGCCTTTAATCCCAACACTCTAGAGGCAGACGCAGGCAGATCTCTGCAAGATCCAGGATAGACTGGTCCACATAGTGACTTCCAGGCAGGCTGGAACTATGGAGACCCTGTCAAAAATAAATAAAACAACAAAACACATCTTTTTATTCTATATTGCATCATAGCAAAATTTAATGAATAACACTTTATCATTTGGATGTAATTTATAATGAAAATTTCCTCATTTGATTTGTGGTTACAAGGTAGTGAATAAATGATATTTTCAGTATTCAATAATCTGATTTTTTGGAAAAAAAACTTATGCTGTGTTTTTTTGTTTGATTTGTGTCAGAGTTAAGTTTGGTTTGTAAATATAGGAAATTTTTATTTTTGAATAAATGCTATTAGATGGCATTTATCTTGTTCCTTAACTGTTTAATTCTACAAAGATCTTTAAATACACTTTCTTTGAAAGAATGTCTATCTTGCTGAAGGGAGAGATATTGCTTTCTTGTTCTTTGTTTTTTGTTGTTGTATTTTATTTTATTTTATTTTATTTTATTTTATTTTATTTTTGACACTATATAGCCTAGACTGACCTGGAATTTGTAGTCTGCCTTCTCTGCCCGTGGAGTCAAGTGCTGTAATTGGTGTCCACAATCACTCTGGCTCTCATATCTGTTAGTCACTGTATTCCAAATGGACCTAGCAGAGTTTCACCCCCAGCTCTCAATGAACAGTAAACCTAAAACAACATAGGGCTCACAGCGGTAAGGATCCTGCTTACATCCTTAGAATAATTCTTTTACAAAAACTTTGAGAATTTCATACATGCATATAAGGTGTTTTGATCAAATCCATGCCCACTCCTTCCCCTCCGACATTCCCTCTCTGAAGAGGTAACCCTAAAATCTTTTAAGGATTAGCTACAAGTTCCCAAATACTTTTGACATTTTTGGCCTTTGGAACAGAGTATGTTGCTAACAGGTCCAAGGGCATTTTGACTTTTAGCCAGGAAAGTAGCTACATTTCTTTGGGGTCTTTTTACCCTAACTGCCTAGCCAATTCCTACCTCCTATTCTTATCACACCATCCTCTGAAGAGGTTACCTAAATTGCCAATAGGGAATAGGGACACAGACCTCTCTGGCTTCTTCCATGCTGAACAGTGATTCAGGGTGAGGCAATTGGAGTACTCCTTCAGTGGGTCTATTTAAAAGACTGCCAAATTGCATAACTCTTGTCTCTAAGGGGAAAAGAAAGTCCTTGAATCATAGAACAGGGCAATTTTCAAATGTTCATATGAGAGTCCATTGGAGTTTCTTGACAAGAGCTTCCAAAAGCATCCCTGTATTGGGTTCTTCCTCATTTTCCTTTTGTCTTCCAAGGCTGTACTAGTAGGCTGAGAAGAGTGGCTGGATACTCAGGTGAGGGTCCAGTGACCCTGCTTGGCACTCCTTTAGTGAATGAGCACAACTGTCAGTAAGACCAACTGTGACTATGTTTAGCGATCAGGCTTAGCTGAAGTCGTGATTATGGTAGTAACTTCATGCAGAAGGGACTGCTGTACAGCATCAACTTATTTAAAGGGATTTGGTGCTAGGATCCACTTATGAGGGGAACATACATCGTTTGTTTTTCTGAGTCTGTGTTACTTCACTTAGTGTAATAGTTTCTAGATCCACCCATTTACCTTCAAATTTCAAT